>NC_092152.1:6483313-6543313 GCF_045791955.1 Oncorhynchus clarkii lewisi
CTTACCGTTCCTACTCTAGTGATGACAGCGTCCTCCAGACTTACCGATCCTACTCTAGTGATGACAGCGTTCCTACTCTAGTGATGACAGCGTTCCTACTCTAGTGATGACAGCGTTCCTACTCTAGTGATGACAGCGTTCCTACTCTAGTGATGACAGCGTTCCTACTCTAGTGATGACAGCGTTCCTACTCTAGTGATGACAGCGTTCCTACTCTAGTGATGACAGCGTTCCTACTCTAGTGATGACAGTGTTCCTTCAGACTTACCGTTCCTACTCTAGTGATGACAGCATTCCTTCAGACTTACCGTTCCTACTCTAGTGATGACAGCGTTCCTACTCTAGTGATGACAGTGTTCCTACTCTAGTGATGACAGCGTTCCTACTCTAGTGATGACAGCATTCCTTCAGACTTACCGTTCCTACTCTAGTGATGACAGCGTTCCTACTCTAGTGATGACAGTGTTCCTTCAGACTTACCGTTCCTACTCTAGTGATGACAGTGTTCCTTCAGACTTACCGTTCCTACTCTAGTGATGACAGCGTTCCTACTCTAGTGATGACAGCGTCCTTCAGACTTACCGTTCCTACTCTAGTGATGACAGCGTCCTTCAGACTTACCGTTCCTACTCTAGTGATGACAGCGTTCCTACTCTAGTGATGACAGCGTCCTTCAGACTTACCGTTCCTACTCTAGTGATGACAGCGTCCTTCAGACTTACCGTTCCTACTCTAGTGATGACAGCGTCCTTCAGACTTACCGTTCCTACTCTAGTGATGACAGCGTCCTTCAGACTTACCGTTCCTACTCTAGTGATGACAGTGTTCCTTCAGACTTACCGTTCCTACTCTAGTGATGACAGTGTTCCTTCAGACTTACCGTTCCTACTCTAGTGATGACAGTGTTCCTTCAGACTTACCGTTCCTACTCTAGTGATGACAGTGTTCCTTCAGACTTACCGTTCCTACTCTAGTGATGACAGTGTTCCTTCAGACTTACCGTTCCTACTCTAGTGATGACAGTGTTCCTTCAGACTTACCGTTCCTACTCTAGTGATGACAGCGTCCTTCTCCACTGCATACTCATGGCCAGTCTTGAACAACTCCAGCATCTTGGGAATGTCGACTCCAACCGACCCTGAAACAGTGAGACAGAGACAGACAGATAGACAGAGAGACAGAGAGAGAGAGAGAGAGAGACAGACAGAGAGAGAGAGAGAGACAGACAGAGAGAGAGAGAAAGACAGACAGAGCACGTGAGAGAGAAAGACAGACAGAGCACGTGAGAGAGACAGACAGAGAGCGAGACAGACAGAGAGAGAAATATGGTTGTCATGTACTCCTAACTTCTACCTCTCTGAGCTTGGTTCCTCTCAAGTAAAGCTGGGGGGCTTAAAAACAGAAAACACCGACCACTTACCACAGGCATTTTGTTGACAGCGTTCATTACGATAAGTACGTTAGCCTATTCTAGAGAAACGCGACGTTTCAAATTAAATACATTTTTGCTAACATGAGTGATATTTAAAGGATGGCTACAACCATCAAACTAGCAGTGGTTCATGGGATAATTAAATAACCGTGGTACAAATGAATGTTAGAAACTAAAATGTATCATTGAAATCGCATCGATTCAGGCAATTTGTTACAGTATGGATTTTTGTTAATATTTCCTCTACGTTTCTTTCTTCCAGGGAATTTCTTTGCCACTGTGCTTCTGATTGCTCTTTGGGGGATCTAAGGCGGGTTATTGTAAAGAGGACTATATATATATATATATATATATATATATATATATATACGCAAATACAATTTGATTGGTTGGTTGATTGGTTACTGGAGTGTGACCTACCTCTCTTGTTCTTCGGGAACTTCTTGCGCAGTTTGTTCTTCAGCGGCAGTAGTTTAGAGATCATGTCTGGGACCGCTACGTAGAAATCTGCATCCACTTCATCATCTAAGATCTACAATCATTAAGGACAACGGGTTGAGACATTAACTAAAACTAATGTGTGTGTAGGGGGTGGGGGGGGGGTGGGGGGGGGGGGTGGCGGGTGGCAGAGAGAGAGAGACACAGAAAGACAGACAGAGAGAGAGAGAGACACACACAGAGACAGAGAAAGACAGACAGAGACACAGAGACTTGTGAAACTCACTTTCTGCACAAGGTCGGCCCCTCCCACAAACGCAGCTCCGTTCTCCTGGGCTACTTTAACTTGATCAGGATTCTGTACAGAAATAGACATAATAGACACGGTTTCATTTATTTACACAGTAATATCGTATGAGCACAATGCATGGGACCTATCCTGACATGGGGGGGGGGGGGGGGATCTATGAAGTAACTCCCAATGACAGTTGATTCGTGATGTGCGCAGGATACAGCTGCTGTAAACGGTACCGTGAAATGCAAGTGTCATGGAACGTTACGTTAAGTGTGTTTATTTTAACTAAGACTTCACCCCCTGTATAATAAATTATAGAGATATAATATGTAATTTAGCAGACTTCACCCCCTGTATAATAAATTAGAGAGATATAATATGTAATTTAGCAGACTTCACCCCCTGCTGAGTATAATAAATTACAGAGATATATGTAATTTAGCAGACTTCACCCCCTGTATAATAAATTATAGAGATATAATATGTAATTTAGCAGACTTCACCCCCTGCTGAGTATAATAAATTACAGAGATATATGTAATTTAGCAGACTTCACCCCCTGTATAATAAATTATAGAGATATAATATGTAATTTAGCAGAATTCACCCCCTGTATAATAAATTATAGAGATATAATATGTAATTTAGCAGACTTCACCCCCTGTATAATAAATTATAGAGATATAATATGTAATTTAGCAGAGGCTTACAGTACAGTGACTGCATACATGTTTTGTTTGCGCAATGCGGGAATTGAACCCACGACCTTGATGTTGCTAGCGATACTTTCTTACTGTGGCACACAGAGGAGCCACATGCTAGTTGACATACAGATCGTGTATTTTCATAAATCACCGCCAGCACTCAGAGGAGCCTCGAAGCCTCTTTTTACTGGAACATGCTAGTTGACATACAGATCGTGTATTTTCATAAATCACCGCCAGCTCAACGAAAAATAATTTCAATAGAATGACAGGTTAAAATGATTATTTTTAAATGACTTAGGAGGAACTCAGCAATGTCCGTCAAGGAAGACACAGCAGATTTATCAATTTAATATTTAGTTAGGACGAAAAAGGGAGATGATCAAGTATAAACAGTAGTTGATAGTCAGATAATCTACCTCTGTGAAAACCGCAACTTTGTTGACTTCTGTCTTGAACGGATGAGGCAAATGAACCGTGCTGACAAAGGGATCCACTTTTTTCTGGAAGAGAAGATTCAAACCAAGCAGGTAAATACTGTACATCTTTGTTCTGCTTCTAACCAAGCAGGTAATACTGTACATCTGTTCTGCTTCTAACCAAGCAGGTAATACTGTTCATCTGTTCTGCTTCTAACCAAGCAGGTAATACTGTACATCTGTTCTGCTTCAAACCAAGCAGGTAATACTGTACATCTGTTCTGCTTCTAACCAAGCAGGTAATACTGTACATCTGTTCTGCTTCTAACCAAGCAGGTAAATACTGTACATCTGTTCTGATTCTAACCAAGCAGGTAATACTGTACATCTGTTCTGCTTCTAACCAAGCAGGTAATACTGTACATCTGTGTTCTGCTTCTAACCAAGCAGGTAATACTGTTCATCTGTTCTGCTTCTAACCAAGCAGGTAATACTGTACATCTTTGTTCTGCTTCTAACCAAGCAGGTAATACTGTACATCTGTTCTGCTTCTAACCAAACAGGTAATACTGTACATCTGTTCTGCTTCTAACCAAACAGGTAATACTGTTCATCTGTTCTGCTTCTAACCAAGCAGGTAATACTGTTCATCTGTTCTGCTTCTAACCAAGCAGGTAATACTGTACATCTTTGTTCTGCTTCTAACCAAGCAGGTAATACTGTACATCTGTTCTGCTTCTAACCAAACAGGTAATACTGTTCATCTGTTCTGCTTCTAACCAAGCAGGTAATACTGTTCATCTGTTCTGCTTCTAACCAAGCAGGTAAATACTGTACATCTGTTCTGCTTCAAACCAAGCAGGTAATACTGTTCATCTGTTCTGCTTCTAACCAAACAGGTAATACTGTTCATCTGTTCTGCTTCTAACCAAACAGGTAATACTGTTCATCTGTTCTGCTTCTAACCAAACAGGTAATACTGTACATATTTGTTCTGCTTCTAACCAAGCAGGTAATACTGTACATCTGTTCTGCTTCTAACCAAGCAGGTAAATACTGTACATCTGTTCTGCTTCTAACCAAGCAGGTAAATACTGTACATCTGTTCTGCTTCAAACCAAGCAGGTAATACTGTACATCTGTTCTGCTTCTAACCAAGCAGGTAAATACTGTACATCTGTTCTGCTTCTAACCAAGCAGGTAAATACTGTACATCTGTTCTGCTTCTAACCAAGCAGGTAATACTGTACATCTGTTCTGCTTCTAACCAAGCAGGTAAATACTGTACATCTCTGTTCTGCTTCTAACCAAGCAGGTAATACTGTACATCTGTTCTGCTTCTAACCAAACAGGTAATACTGTACATCTGTTCTGCTTCTAACCAAACAGGTAATACTGTACATCTGTTCTGCTTCTAACCAAACAGGTAATACTGTACATCTCTGTTCTGCTTCTAACCAAGCAGGTAATACTGTACATCTGTTCTGCTTCTAACCAAACAGGTAAATACTGTACATCTCTGTTCTGCTTCTAACCAAGCAGGTAATACTGTACATCTGTTCTGCTTCAAACCAAGCAGGTAATACTGTTCTGCTTCTAACCAAGCAGGTAATACTGTACATTTGTTCTGCTTCTAACCAAGCAGGTAATACTGTTCATCTGTTCTGCTTCTAACCAAGCAGGTAATACTGTTCTGCTTCTAACCAAGCAGGTAATACTGTTCTGCTTCTAACCAAGCAGGTAATACTGTTCTGCTTCTAACCAAGCAGGTAATACTGTTCTGCTTCAAACCAAGCAGGTAATACTGTTCTGCTTCAAACCAAGCAGGTAATACTGTTCTGCTTCTAACCAAGCAGGTAATACTGTTCTGCTTCTAACCAAGCAGGTAATACTGTTCTGCTTCTAACCAAGCAGGTAATACTGTTCTGCTTCTAACCAAGCAGGTAATACTGTTCTGCTTCTAACCAAGCAGGTAATACTGTTCTGCTTCAAACCAAGCAGGTAATACTGTTCTGCTTCAAACCAAGCAGGTAATACTGTTCTGCTTCAAACCAAGCAGGTAATACTGTTCTGCTTCTAACCAAGCAGGTAATACTGTTCTGCTTCTAACCAAGCAGGTAATACTGTTCTGCTTCAAACCAAGCAGGTAAATACTGTACATCTGTGTTCTGCTTCAAACCAAACAGGTAATACTGTACATCTGTGTTCTGCTTCAAACCAAACAGGTAATACTGTACATCTGTGTTCTGCTTCAAACCAAACAGGTAAATACTGTACATCTGTTCTGCTTCAAACCAAACAGGTAAATACTGTACATCTGTTCTGCTTCAAACCAAACAGGTAAATACTGTACATCTGTTCTGATTCTAACCAAACAGGTAATACTGTACATCTGTTCTGCTTCAAACCAAACAGGTAATACTGTTCATCTGTTCTGCTTCTAACCAAGCAGGTAAATACTGTACATCTGTTCTGCTTCTAACCAAGCAGGTAAATACTGTTCATCTGTTCTGCTTCTAACCAAGCAGGTAAATACTGTACATCTGTTCTGCTTCTAACCAAGCAGGTAAATACTGTTCATCTGTTCTGCTTCTAACCAAACAGGTAATACTGTTCATCTGTTCTGCTTCTAACCAAGCAGGTAAATACTGTACATCTGTTCTGCTTCTAACCAAGCAGGTAAATACTGTTCATCTGTTCTGCTTCTAACCAAGCAGGTAAATACTGTACATCTGTTCTGCTTCTAACCAAGCAGGTAAATACTGTTCATCTGTTCTGCTTCTAACCAAACAGGTAATACTGTTCATCTGTTCTGCTTCTAACCAAGCAGGTAAATACTGTACATCTGTTCTGCTTCTAACCAAGCAGGTAAATACTGTTCATCTGTTCTGCTTCTAACCAAGCAGGTAAATACTGTACATCTGTTCTGCTTCTAACCAAGCAGGTAATACTGTACATCTGTTCTGCTTCTAACCAAACAGGTAATACTGTACATCTGTTCTGCTTCTAACCAAACAGGTAATACTGTACATCTGTTCTGCTTCTAACCAAACAGGTAATACTGTACATCTCTGTTCTGCTTCTAACCAAGCAGGTAACACTGTACATCTGTTCTGCTTCTAACCAAACAGGTAAATACTGTACATCTCTGTTCTGCTTCTAACCAAGCAGGTAATACTGTACATCTGTTCTGCTTCAAACCAAGCAGGTAATACTGTTCTGCTTCTAACCAAGCAGGTAATACTGTACATTTGTTCTGCTTCTAACCAAGCAGGTAATACTGTTCATCTGTTCTGCTTCTAACCAAGCAGGTAATACTGTTCTGCTTCTAACCAAGCAGGTAATACTGTTCTGCTTCTAACCAAGCAGGTAATACTGTTCTGCTTCTAACCAAGCAGGTAATACTGTTCTGCTTCTAACCAAGCAGGTAATACTGTTCTGCTTCTAACCAAGCAGGTAATACTGTTCTGCTTCTAACCAAGCAGGTAATACTGTTCTGCTTCTAACCAAGCAGGTAATACTGTTCTGCTTCTAACCAAGCAGGTAATACTGTTCTGCTTCAAACCAAGCAGGTAATACTGTTCTGCTTCAAACCAAGCAGGTAATACTGTTCTGCTTCAAACCAAGCAGGTAATACTGTTCTGCTTCTAACCAAGCAGGTAATACTGTTCTGCTTCTAACCAAGCAGGTAATACTGTTCTGCTTCTAACCAAGCAGGTAATACTGTTCTGCTTCTAACCAAGCAGGTAATACTGTTCTGCTTCTAACCAAGCAGGTAATACTGTTCTGCTTCAAACCAAGCAGGTAATACTGTTCTGCTTCAAACCAAGCAGGTAATACTGTTCTGCTTCAAACCAAGCAGGTAATACTGTTCTGCTTCTAACCAAGCAGGTAATACTGTTCTGCTTCTAACCAAGCAGGTAATACTGTTCTGCTTCAAACCAAGCAGGTAAATACTGTACATCTGTGTTCTGCTTCAAACCAAACAGGTAATACTGTACATCTGTGTTCTGCTTCAAACCAAACAGGTAATACTGTACATCTGTGTTCTGCTTCAAACCAAACAGGTAAATACTGTACATCTGTTCTGCTTCAAACCAAACAGGTAAATACTGTACATCTGTTCTGCTTCAAACCAAACAGGTAAATACTGTACATCTGTTCTGATTCTAACCAAACAGGTAAATACTGTACATCTGTTCTGATTCTAACCAAACAGGTAAATACTGTACATCTGTTCTGCTTCAAACCAAACAGGTAAATACTGTACATCTGTTCTGCTTCTAACCAAGCAGGTAAATACTGTACATCTGTTCTGCTTCTAACCAAACAGGTAATACTGTACATCTGTTCTGATTCTAACCAAACAGGTAAATACTGTACATCTGTTCTGCTTCAAACCAAACAGGTAATACTGTACATCTGTTCTGCTTCAAACCAAACAGGTAATACTGTACATCTGTTCTGCTTCAAACCAAACAGGTAATACTGTACATCTGTTCTGATTCTAACCAAGCAGGTAAATACTGTACATCTGTTCTGATTCTAACCAAGCAGGTAATACTGTACATCTGTTCTGATTCTAACCAAGCAGGTAATACTGTACATCTGTTCTGATTCTAACCAAACAGGTAATACTGTACATCTGTTCTGCTTCTAACCAAGCAGGTAAATACTGTACATCTGTTCTGCTTCTAACCAAGCAGGTAATACTGTACATCTGTTCTGCTTCTAACCAAACAGGTAATACTGTACATCTGTTCTGCTTCTAACCAAGCAGGTAATACTGTACATCTGTTCTGCTTCTAACCAAACAGGTAATACTGTACATCTGTTCTGCTTCAAACCAAACAGGTAATACTGTACATCTGTTCTGCTTCTAACCAAACAGGTAATACTGTACATCTGTTCTGCTTCTAACCAAGCAGGTAATACTGTACATCTGTTCTGCTTCTAACCAAACAGGTAATACTGTACATCTGTTCTGCTTCTAACCAAACAGGTAATACTGTACATCTGTTCTGCTTCTAACCAAACAGGTAATACTGTACATCTGTTCTGCTTCTAACCAAACAGGTAATACTGTACATCTGTTCTGCTTCTAACCAAACAGGTAATACTGTACATCTGTTCTGCTTCTAACCAAACAGGTAATACTGTACATCTGTTCTGCTTCTAACCAAACAGGTAATACTGTACATCTGTTCTGCTTCTAACCAAACAGGTAATACTGTACATCTGTTCTGCTTCTAACCAAACAGGTAATACTGAACATCTGTTCTGCTTCTAACCAAACAGGTAATACTGTACATCTGTTCTGCTTCAAACCAAACAGGTAAATACTGTACATCTGTTCTGCTTCTAACCAAACAGGTAATACTGTACATCTGTTCTGCTTCAAACCAAACAGGTAATACTGTACATCTGTTCTGCTTCTAACCAAACAGGTAATACTGTACATCTGTTCTGCTTCAAACCAAGCAGGTAATACTGTACATCTGTTCTGCTTCAAACCAAACAGGTAATACTGTACATCTGTTCTGCTTCTAACCAAACAGGTAATACTGTACATCTGTTCTGCTTCAAACCAAACAGGTAATACTGTACATCTGTTCTGCTTCTAACCAAACAGGTAATACTGTACATCTGTTCTGCTTCTAACCAAACAGGTAATACTGTACATCTGTTCTGCTTCTAACCAAACAGGTAATACTGTACATCTGTTCTGCTTCTAACCAAACAGGTAATACTGTACATCTGTTCTGCTTCTAACCAAACAGGTAATACTGTACATCTGTTCTGATTCTAACCAAACAGGTAATACTGTACATCTGTTCTGCTTCTAACCAAACAGGTAATACTGTACATCTGTTCTGCTTCTAACCAAACAGGTAATACTGTACATCTGTTCTGCTTCAAACCAAACAGGTAATACTGTACATCTCTGTTCTGCTTCTAACCAAGCAGGTAATACTGTTCTGCTTCTAACCAAGCAGGTAATACTGTTCTGCTTCTAACCAAGCAGGTAATACTGTTCTGCTTCTAACCAAGCAGGTAATACTGTTCTGCTTCAAACCAAGCAGGTAATACTGTTCTGCTTCAAACCAAGCAGGTAATACTGTTCTGCTTCAAACCAAGCAGGTAAT
Source organism: Oncorhynchus clarkii lewisi (assembly GCF_045791955.1). Lineage (NCBI taxonomy): Eukaryota > Metazoa > Chordata > Actinopteri > Salmoniformes > Salmonidae > Oncorhynchus > Oncorhynchus clarkii. Next base: position 6,492,748 of record NC_092152.1, read on the forward strand.
ACTGTTCTGCTTCTAACCAAGCAGGTAATACTGTTCTGCTTCTAACCAAGCAGGTAATACTGTTCTGCTTCAAACCAAGCAGGTAAATACTGTACATCTGTGTTCTGCTTCAAACCAAACAGGTAATACTGTACATCTGTGTTCTGCTTCAAACCAAACAGGTAATACTGTACATCTGTGTTCTGCTTCAAACCAAACAGGTAAATACTGTACATCTGTTCTGCTTCAAACCAAACAGGTAAATACTGTACATCTGTTCTGCTTCAAACCAAACAGGTAAATACTGTACATCTGTTCTGATTCTAACCAAACAGGTAAATACTGTACATCTGTTCTGATTCTAACCAAACAGGTAAATACTGTACATCTGTTCTGCTTCAAACCAAACAGGTAAATACTGTACATCTGTTCTGCTTCTAACCAAGCAGGTAAATACTGTACATCTGTTCTGCTTCTAACCAAACAGGTAATACTGTACATCTGTTCTGATTCTAACCAAACAGGTAAATACTGTACATCTGTTCTGCTTCAAACCAAACAGGTAATACTGTACATCTGTTCTGCTTCAAACCAAACAGGTAATACTGTACATCTGTTCTGCTTCAAACCAAACAGGTAATACTGTACATCTGTTCTGATTCTAACCAAGCAGGTAAATACTGTACATCTGTTCTGATTCTAACCAAGCAGGTAATACTGTACATCTGTTCTGATTCTAACCAAGCAGGTAATACTGTACATCTGTTCTGATTCTAACCAAACAGGTAATACTGTACATCTGTTCTGCTTCTAACCAAGCAGGTAAATACTGTACATCTGTTCTGCTTCTAACCAAGCAGGTAATACTGTACATCTGTTCTGCTTCTAACCAAACAGGTAATACTGTACATCTGTTCTGCTTCTAACCAAGCAGGTAATACTGTACATCTGTTCTGCTTCTAACCAAACAGGTAATACTGTACATCTGTTCTGCTTCAAACCAAACAGGTAATACTGTACATCTGTTCTGCTTCTAACCAAACAGGTAATACTGTACATCTGTTCTGCTTCTAACCAAGCAGGTAATACTGTACATCTGTTCTGCTTCTAACCAAACAGGTAATACTGTACATCTGTTCTGCTTCTAACCAAACAGGTAATACTGTACATCTGTTCTGCTTCTAACCAAACAGGTAATACTGTACATCTGTTCTGCTTCTAACCAAACAGGTAATACTGTACATCTGTTCTGCTTCTAACCAAACAGGTAATACTGTACATCTGTTCTGCTTCTAACCAAACAGGTAATACTGTACATCTGTTCTGCTTCTAACCAAACAGGTAATACTGTACATCTGTTCTGCTTCTAACCAAACAGGTAATACTGTACATCTGTTCTGCTTCTAACCAAACAGGTAATACTGTACATCTGTTCTGCTTCTAACCAAACAGGTAATACTGTACATCTGTTCTGCTTCAAACCAAACAGGTAAATACTGTACATCTGTTCTGCTTCTAACCAAACAGGTAATACTGTACATCTGTTCTGCTTCAAACCAAACAGGTAATACTGTACATCTGTTCTGCTTCTAACCAAACAGGTAATACTGTACATCTGTTCTGCTTCAAACCAAGCAGGTAATACTGTACATCTGTTCTGCTTCAAACCAAACAGGTAATACTGTACATCTGTTCTGCTTCTAACCAAACAGGTAATACTGTACATCTGTTCTGCTTCAAACCAAACAGGTAATACTGTACATCTGTTCTGCTTCTAACCAAACAGGTAATACTGTACATCTGTTCTGCTTCTAACCAAACAGGTAATACTGTACATCTGTTCTGCTTCTAACCAAACAGGTAATACTGTACATCTGTTCTGCTTCTAACCAAACAGGTAATACTGTACATCTGTTCTGCTTCTAACCAAACAGGTAATACTGTACATCTGTTCTGATTCTAACCAAACAGGTAATACTGTACATCTGTTCTGCTTCTAACCAAACAGGTAATACTGTACATCTGTTCTGCTTCTAACCAAACAGGTAATACTGTACATCTGTTCTGCTTCAAACCAAACAGGTAATACTGTACATCTGTTCTGCTTCAAACCAAGCAGGTAATACTGTACATCTGTTCTGATTCTAACCAAACAGGTAATACTGTACATCTGTTCTGATTCTAACCAAACAGGTAATACTGTACATCTGTTCTGATTCTAACCAAACAGGTAAATACTGTACATCTGTTCTGATTCTAACCAAACAGGTAATACTGTACATCTGTTCTGATTCTAACCAAACAGGTAATACTGTACATCTGTTCTGCTTCTAACCAAACAGGTAATACTGTACATCTGTTCTGATTCAAACCAAGCAGGTAATACTGTACATCTGTTCTGATTCAAACCAAGCAGGTAAATACTGTACATCTGTTCTGATTCTAACCAAGCAGGTAATACTGTACATCTGTTCTGATTCAAACCAAGCAGGTAATACTGTACATCTGTTCTGATTCAAACCAAGCAGGTAATACTGTACATCTGTTCTGATTCAAACCAAGCAGGTAAATACTGTACATCTGTTCTGATTCTAACCAAGCAGGTAATACTGTACATCTGTTCTGATTCAAACCAAGCAGGTAATACTGTACATCTGTTCTGATTCAAACCAAGCAGGTAATACTGTACATCTGTTCTGATTCAAACCAAGCAGGTAAATACTGTACATCTGTTCTGATTCTAACCAAGCAGGTAATACTGTACATCTGTTCTGATTCAAACCAAGCAGGTAATACTGTACATCTGTTCTGATTCAAACCAAGCAGGTAATACTGTACATCTGTTCTGATTCAAACCAAGCAGGTAATACTGTACATCTGTTCTGATTCAAACCAAGCAGGTAATACTGTACATCTGTTCTGATTCAAACCAAGCAGGTAAATACTGTACATCTGTTCTGATTCTAACCAAGCAGGTAATACTGTACATCTGTTCTGATTCAAACCAAGCAGGTAATACTGTACATCTGTTCTGATTCAAACCAAGCAGGTAATACTGTACATCTGTTCTGATTCAAACCAAGCAGGTAATACTGTACATCTGTTCTGATTCAAACCAAACAGGTAAATACTGTACATCTGTTCTGATTCTAACCAAACAGGTAATACTGTACATCTGTTCTGATTCAAACCAAGCAGGTAATACTGTACATCTGTTCTGATTCAAACCAAGCAGGTAAATACTGTACATCTGTTCTGATTCTAACCAAGCAGGTAATACTGTACATCTGTTCTGATTCAAACCAAGCAGGTAATACTGTACATCTGTTCTGATTCTAACCAAACAGGTAATACTGTTCATCTGTTCTGCTTCTAACCAAACAGGTAATACTGTACATCTGTTCTGATTCTAACCAAACAGGTAATACTGTACATCTGTTCTGCTTCTAACCAAACAGGTAATACTGTTCTGCTTCTAACCAAACAGGTAATACTGTACATCTGTTCTGCTTCTAACCAAACAGGTAATACTGTTCATCTGTTCTGCTTCTAACCAAACAGGTAATACTGTACATCTGTTCTGCTTCTAACCAAACAGGTAATACTGTACATCTGTTCTGCTTCTAACCAAACAGGTAATACTGTACATCTGTTCTGCTTCTAACCAAACAGGTAATACTGTACATCTGTTCTGCTTCTAACCAAACAGGTAATACTGTACATCTGTTCTGCTTCTAACCAAACAGGTAATACTGTACATCTGTTCTGCTTCAAACCAAACAGGTAATACTGTACATCTGTTCTGCTTCAAACCAAGCAGGTAATACTGTACATCTGTTCTGATTCTAACCAAACAGGTAATACTGTACATCTGTTCTGATTCTAACCAAACAGGTAATACTGTACATCTGTTCTGATTCTAACCAAACAGGTAAATACTGTACATCTGTTCTGATTCTAACCAAACAGGTAATACTGTACATCTGTTCTGATTCTAACCAAACAGGTAATACTGTACATCTGTTCTGCTTCTAACCAAACAGGTAATACTGTACATCTGTTCTGATTCAAACCAAGCAGGTAATACTGTACATCTGTTCTGATTCAAACCAAGCAGGTAAATACTGTACATCTGTTCTGATTCTAACCAAGCAGGTAATACTGTACATCTGTTCTGATTCAAACCAAGCAGGTAATACTGTACATCTGTTCTGATTCAAACCAAGCAGGTAATACTGTACATCTGTTCTGATTCAAACCAAGCAGGTAAATACTGTACATCTGTTCTGATTCTAACCAAGCAGGTAATACTGTACATCTGTTCTGATTCAAACCAAGCAGGTAATACTGTACATCTGTTCTGATTCAAACCAAGCAGGTAATACTGTACATCTGTTCTGATTCAAACCAAGCAGGTAAATACTGTACATCTGTTCTGATTCTAACCAAGCAGGTAATACTGTACATCTGTTCTGATTCAAACCAAGCAGGTAATACTGTACATCTGTTCTGATTCAAACCAAGCAGGTAATACTGTACATCTGTTCTGATTCAAACCAAGCAGGTAATACTGTACATCTGTTCTGATTCAAACCAAGCAGGTAATACTGTACATCTGTTCTGATTCAAACCAAGCAGGTAAATACTGTACATCTGTTCTGATTCTAACCAAGCAGGTAATACTGTACATCTGTTCTGATTCAAACCAAGCAGGTAATACTGTACATCTGTTCTGATTCAAACCAAGCAGGTAATACTGTACATCTGTTCTGATTCAAACCAAGCAGGTAATACTGTACATCTGTTCTGATTCAAACCAAACAGGTAAATACTGTACATCTGTTCTGATTCTAACCAAACAGGTAATACTGTACATCTGTTCTGATTCAAACCAAGCAGGTAATACTGTACATCTGTTCTGATTCAAACCAAGCAGGTAAATACTGTACATCTGTTCTGATTCTAACCAAGCAGGTAATACTGTACATCTGTTCTGATTCAAACCAAGCAGGTAATACTGTACATCTGTTCTGATTCTAACCAAACAGGTAATACTGTTCATCTGTTCTGCTTCTAACCAAACAGGTAATACTGTACATCTGTTCTGATTCTAACCAAACAGGTAATACTGTACATCTGTTCTGCTTCTAACCAAACAGGTAATACTGTTCTGCTTCTAACCAAACAGGTAATACTGTACATCTGTTCTGCTTCTAACCAAACAGGTAATACTGTTCATCTGTTCTGCTTCTAACCAAACAGGTAATACTGTACATCTGTTCTGCTTCTAACCAAACAGGTAATACTGTACATCTGTTCTGCTTCTAACCAAACAGGTAATACTGTACATCTGTTCTGCTTCTAACCAAACAGGTAATACTGTACATCTGTTCTGATTCTAACCAAACAGGTAATACTGTACATCTGTTCTGCTTCTAACCAAACAGGTAATACTGTACATCTGTTCTGATTCTAACCAAACAGGTAATACTGTACATCTGTTCTGCTTCTAACCAAACAGGTAATACTGTACATCTGTTCTGATTCTAACCAAACAGGTAATACTGTACATCTGTTCTGCTTCTAACCAAACAGGTAATACTGTACATCTGTTCTGATTCTAACCAAACAGGTAATACTGTACATCTGTTCTGATTCTAACCAAACAGGTAATACTGTACATCTGTTCTGATTCTAACCAAACAGGTAATACTGTACATCTGTTCTGCTTCTAACCAAACAGGTAATACTGTACATCTGTTCTGATTCTAACCAAACAGGTAATACTGTACATCTGTTCTGCTTCTAACCAAACAGGTAATACTGTACATCTGTTCTGCTTCTAACCAAACAGGTAATACTGTACATCTGTTCTGCTTCTAACCAAACAGGTAATACTGTACATCTGTTCTGATTCTAACCAAACAGGTAATACTGTACATCTGTTCTGCTTCTAACCAAACAGGTAATACTGTACATCTGTTCTGCTTCTAACCAAACAGGTAATACTGTACATCTGTTCTGCTTCTAACCAAACAGGTAATACTGTACATCTGTTCTGCTTCTAACCAAACAGGTAATACTGTACATCTGTTCTGATTCTAACCAAACAGGTAAATACTGTACATCTGTTCTGATTCTAACCAAACAGGTAATACTGTACATCTGTTCTGATTCTAACCAAACAGGTAATACTGTTCATCTGTTCTGATTCTAACCAAACAGGTAATACTGTACATCTGTTCTGATTCTAACCAAACAGGTAATACTGTACATCTGTTCTGCTTCTAACCAAACAGGTAATACTGTACATCTGTTCTGCTTCTAACCAAACAGGTAATACTGTACATCTGTTCTGCTTCTAACCAAACAGGTAATACTGTACATCTGTTCTGCTTCTAACCAAACAGGTAATACTGTTCTGATTCTAACCAAACAGGTAATACTGTTCTGATTCTAACCAAACAGGTAATACTGTTCTGATTCTAACCAAACAGGTAATACTGTTCTGATTCTAACCAAACAGGTAATACTGTTCTGATTCTAACCAAACAGGTAATACTGTTCTGATTCTAACCAAACAGGTAAATACTGTTCTGATTCTAACCAAACAGGTAATACTGTACATCTGTTCTGATTCTAACCAAACAGGTAATACTGTACATCTGTTCTGCTTCTAACCAAACAGGTAATACTGTACATCTGTTCTGATTCTAACCAAACAGGTAATACTGTACATCTGTTCTGATTCTAACCAAACAGGTAATACTGTACATCTGTTCTGATTCTAACCAAACAGGTAATACTGTACATCTGTTCTGCTTCTAACCAAACAGGTAATACTGTACATCTGTTCTGATTCTAACCAAACAGGTAATACTGTACATCTGTTCTGCTTCTAACCAAACAGGTAATACTGTACATCTGTTCTGCTTCTAACCAAACAGGTAATACTGTACATCTGTTCTGCTTCTAACCAAACAGGTAATACTGTACATCTGTTCTGATTCTAACCAAACAGGTAATACTGTACATCTGTTCTGCTTCTAACCAAACAGGTAATACTGTACATCTGTTCTGCTTCTAACCAAACAGGTAATACTGTACATCTGTTCTGCTTCTAACCAAACAGGTAATACTGTACATCTGTTCTGCTTCTAACCAAACAGGTAATACTGTACATCTGTTCTGATTCTAACCAAACAGGTAAATACTGTACATCTGTTCTGATTCTAACCAAACAGGTAATACTGTACATCTGTTCTGATTCTAACCAAACAGGTAATACTGTTCATCTGTTCTGATTCTAACCAAACAGGTAATACTGTACATCTGTTCTGATTCTAACCAAACAGGTAATACTGTACATCTGTTCTGCTTCTAACCAAACAGGTAATACTGTACATCTGTTCTGCTTCTAACCAAACAGGTAATACTGTACATCTGTTCTGCTTCTAACCAAACAGGTAATACTGTACATCTGTTCTGCTTCTAACCAAACAGGTAATACTGTTCTGATTCTAACCAAACAGGTAATACTGTTCTGATTCTAACCAAACAGGTAATACTGTTCTGATTCTAACCAAACAGGTAATACTGTTCTGATTCTAACCAAACAGGTAATACTGTTCTGATTCTAACCAAACAGGTGATACTGTTCTGATTCTAACCAAACAGGTAAATACTGTTCTGATTCTAACCAAACAGGTAATACTGTACATCTGTTCTGATTCTAACCAAACAGGTAATACTGTACATCTGTTCTGCTTCTAACCAAACAGGTAATACTGTACATCTGTTCTGATTCTAACCAAACAGGTAATACTGTACATCTGTTCTGATTCTAACCAAACAGGTAATACTGTACATCTGTTCTGCTTCTAACCAAACAGGTAATACTGTTCTGATTCTAACCAAACAGGTAATACTGTTCTGATTCTAACCAAACAGGTAATACTGTTCTGATTCTAACCAAACAGGTAATACTGTTCTGATTCTAACCAAACAGGTAATACTGTTCTGATTCTAACCAAACAGGTAAATACTGTTCTGATTCTAACCAAACAGGTAATACTGTACATCTGTTCTGATTCTAACCAAACAGGTAATACTGTACATCTGTTCTGATTCTAACCAAACAGGTAATACTGTACATCTGTTCTGCTTCTAACCAAACAGGTAATACTGTTCTGATTCTAACCAAACAGGTAATACTGTTCTGATTCTAACCAAACAGGTAAATACTGTTCTGATTCTAACCAAACAGGTAAATACTGTTCTGATTCTAACCAAACAGGTAATACTGTACATCTGTTCTGATTCTAACCAAACAGGTAATACTGTACATCTGTTCTGATTCTAACCAAACAGGTAATACTGTACATCTCTGTTCTGCTTCTAACCAAACAGGTAATACTGTACATCTGTTCTGCTTCTAACCAAGCAGGTAATACTGTACATCTGTTCTGCTTCTAACCAAACAGGTAATACTGTACATCTGTTCTGATTCTAACCAAACAGGTAATACTGTACATCTGTTCTGCTTCTAACCAAACAGGTAATACTGTACATCTGTGTTCTGATTCTAACCAAACAGGTAATACTGTTCTGATTCTAACCAAGCAGGTAATACTGTACATCTGTGTTCTGATTCTAACCAAACAGGTAATACTGTACATCTGTTCTGATTCTAACCAAACAGGTAATACTGTACATCTGTTCTGATTCTAACCAAACAGGTAATACTGTACATCTGTTCTGATTCTAACCAAACAGGTAATACTGTACATCTGTTCTGATTCTAACCAAACAGGTAATACTGTACATCTGTTCTGATTCTAACCAAGCAGGTAATACTGTACATCTGTTCTGATTCTAACCAAACAGGTAATACTGTACATCTGTTCTGATTCTAACCAAGCAGGTAATACTGTACATCTGTTCTGATTCTAACCAAACAGGTAATACTGTACATCTGTTCTGATTCTAACCAAACAGGTAAATACTGTACATCTGTTCTGCTTCTAACCAAACAGGTAATACTGTACATCTGTTCTGATTCTAACCAAACAGGTAAATACTGTACATCTGTTCTGCTTCTAACCAAACAGGTAAATACTGTACATCTGTTCTGATTCTAACCAAACAGGTAATACTGTACATCTGTTCTGCTTCTAACCAAGCAGGTAATACTGTACATCTGTTCTGATTCAAACCAAGCAGGTAATACTGTACATCTGTTCTGATTCTAACCAAACAGGTAATACTGTACATCTGTTCTGATTCTAACCAAGCAGGTAATACTGTACATCTGTTCTGATTCTAACCAAACAGGTAATACTGTACATCTGTTCTGATTCAAACCAAGCAGGTAATACTGTACATCTGTTCTGATTCTAACCAAACAGGTAATACTGTACATCTGTTCTGATTCTAACCAAACAGGTAAATACTGTACATCTGTTCTGCTTCTAACCAAACAGGTAAATACTGTACATCTGTTCTGATTCTAACCAAACAGGTAATACTGTACATCTGTTCTGCTTCTAACCAAGCAGGTAATACTGTACATCTGTTCTGATTCAAACCAAGCAGGTAATACTGTACATCTGTTCTGATTCTAACCAAACAGGTAATACTGTACATCTGTTCTGCTTCTAACCAAACAGGTAATACTGTACATCTGTTCTGATTCTAACCAAACAGGTAATACTGTACATCTGTTCTGCTTCTAACCAAACAGGTAATACTGTACATCTGTTCTGATTCTAACCAAACAGGTAATACTGTACATCTGTTCTGCTTCTAACCAAACAGGTAATACTGTACATCTGTTCTGATTCTAACCAAACAGGTAATACTGTACATCTGTTCTGCTTCTAACCAAACAGGTAATACTGTACATCTGTTCTGATTCTAACCAAACAGGTAATACTGTACATCTGTTCTGATTCTAACCAAACAGGTAAATACTGTACATCTGTTCTGCTTCTAACCAAACAGGTAATACTGTACATCTGTTCTGATTCTAACCAAACAGGTAATACTGTACATCTGTTCTGATTCTAACCAAACAGGTAATACTGTACATCTGTTCTGATTCTAACCAAACAGGTAATACTGTTCTGATTCTAACCAAACAGGTAATACTGTTCTGATTCTAACCAAACAGGTAAATACTGTTCTGATTCTAACCAAACAGGTAATACTGTACATCTGTTCTGATTCTAACCAAACAGGTAATACTGTACATCTGTTCTGATTCTAACCAAACAGGTAATACTGTACATCTGTTCTGCTTCTAACCAAACAGGTAATACTGTTCTGATTCTAACCAAACAGGTAATACTGTTCTGATTCTAACCAAACAGGTAAATACTGTTCTGATTCTAACCAAACAGGTAAATACTGTTCTGATTCTAACCAAACAGGTAATACTGTACATCTGTTCTGATTCTAACCAAACAGGTAATACTGTACATCTGTTCTGATTCTAACCAAACAGGTAATACTGTACATCTCTGTTCTGCTTCTAACCAAACAGGTAATACTGTACATCTGTTCTGCTTCTAACCAAGCAGGTAATACTGTACATCTGTTCTGCTTCTAACCAAACAGGTAATACTGTACATCTGTTCTGATTCTAACCAAACAGGTAATACTGTACATCTGTTCTGCTTCTAACCAAACAGGTAATACTGTACATCTGTGTTCTGATTCTAACCAAACAGGTAATACTGTTCTGATTCTAACCAAGCAGGTAATACTGTACATCTGTGTTCTGATTCTAACCAAACAGGTAATACTGTACATCTGTTCTGATTCTAACCAAACAGGTAATACTGTACATCTGTTCTGATTCTAACCAAACAGGTAATACTGTACATCTGTTCTGATTCTAACCAAACAGGTAATACTGTACATCTGTTCTGATTCTAACCAAACAGGTAATACTGTACATCTGTTCTGATTCTAACCAAGCAGGTAATACTGTACATCTGTTCTGATTCTAACCAAACAGGTAATACTGTACATCTGTTCTGATTCTAACCAAGCAGGTAATACTGTACATCTGTTCTGATTCTAACCAAACAGGTAATACTGTACATCTGTTCTGATTCTAACCAAACAGGTAAATACTGTACATCTGTTCTGCTTCTAACCAAACAGGTAATACTGTACATCTGTTCTGATTCTAACCAAACAGGTAAATACTGTACATCTGTTCTGCTTCTAACCAAACAGGTAAATACTGTACATCTGTTCTGATTCTAACCAAACAGGTAATACTGTACATCTGTTCTGCTTCTAACCAAGCAGGTAATACTGTACATCTGTTCTGATTCAAACCAAGCAGGTAATACTGTACATCTGTTCTGATTCTAACCAAACAGGTAATACTGTACATCTGTTCTGATTCTAACCAAGCAGGTAATACTGTACATCTGTTCTGATTCTAACCAAACAGGTAATACTGTACATCTGTTCTGATTCAAACCAAGCAGGTAATACTGTACATCTGTTCTGATTCTAACCAAACAGGTAATACTGTACATCTGTTCTGATTCTAACCAAACAGGTAAATACTGTACATCTGTTCTGCTTCTAACCAAACAGGTAAATACTGTACATCTGTTCTGATTCTAACCAAACAGGTAATACTGTACATCTGTTCTGCTTCTAACCAAGCAGGTAATACTGTACATCTGTTCTGATTCAAACCAAGCAGGTAATACTGTACATCTGTTCTGATTCTAACCAAACAGGTAATACTGTACATCTGTTCTGCTTCTAACCAAACAGGTAATACTGTACATCTGTTCTGATTCTAACCAAACAGGTAATACTGTACATCTGTTCTGCTTCTAACCAAACAGGTAATACTGTACATCTGTTCTGATTCTAACCAAACAGGTAATACTGTACATCTGTTCTGCTTCTAACCAAACAGGTAATACTGTACATCTGTTCTGATTCTAACCAAACAGGTAATACTGTACATCTGTTCTGCTTCTAACCAAACAGGTAATACTGTACATCTGTTCTGATTCTAACCAAACAGGTAATACTGTACATCTGTTCTGATTCTAACCAAACAGGTAAATACTGTACATCTGTTCTGCTTCTAACCAAACAGGTAATACTGTACATCTGTTCTGATTCTAACCAAACAGGTAATACTGTACATCTGTTCTGATTCTAACCAAACAGGTAATACTGTACATCTGTTCTGATTCTAACCAAACAGGTAATACTGTACATCTGTTCTGATTCTAACCAAACAGGTAATACTGTACATCTGTTCTGATTCTAACCAAACAGGTAATACTGTACATCTGTTCTGATTCTAACCAAACAGGTAATACTGTACATCTGTTCTGATTCTAACCAAACAGGTAATACTGTACATCTGTTCTGCTTCTAACCAAACAGGTAATACTGTACATCTGTTCTGCTTCTAACCAAACAGGTAATACTGTACATCTGTTCTGATTCTAACCAAACAGGTAATACTGTACATCTGTTCTGATTCTAACCAAACAGGTAATACTGTACATCTGTTCTGATTCTAACCAAACAGGTAATACTGTACATCTGTTCTGATTCTAACCAAACAGGTAATACTGTACATCTGTTCTGATTCTAACCAAACAGGTAATACTGTACATCTGTTCTGATTCTAACCAAACAGGTAATACTGTACATCTGTTCTGATTCTAACCAAACAGGTAATACTGTACATCTGTTCTGATTCTAACCAAACAGGTAATACTGTACATCTGTTCTGATTCTAACCAAACAGGTAATACTGTACATCTGTTCTGATTCTAACCAAACAGGTAATACTGTACATCTGTTCTGCTTCTAACCAAACAGGTAATACTGTACATCTGTTCTGATTCTAACCAAACAGGTAATACTGTACATCTGTTCTGATTCTAACCAAACAGGTAATACTGTACATCTGTTCTGCTTCTAACCAAACAGGTAATACTGTACATCTGTTCTGCTTCTAACCAAACAGGTAATACTGTACATCTGTTCTGCTTCTAACCAAACAGGTAATACTGTACATCTGTTCTGCTTCTAACCAAACAGGTAATACTGTACATCTGTTCTGCTTCTAACCAAACAGGTAAATACTGTACATCTGTTCTGCTTCTAACCAAACAGGTAATACTGTACATCTGTTCTGATTCTAACCAAACAGGTAAATACTGTACATCTGTTCTGCTTCTAACCAAACAGGTAAATACTGTACATCTGTTCTGATTCTAACCAAACAGGTAATACTGTACATCTGTTCTGCTTCTAACCAAGCAGGTAATACTGTACATCTGTTCTGATTCAAACCAAGCAGGTAATACTGTACATCTGTTCTGATTCTAACCAAACAGGTAATACTGTACATCTGTTCTGATTCTAACCAAGCAGGTAATACTGTACATCTGTTCTGATTCTAACCAAACAGGTAATACTGTACATCTGTTCTGATTCAAACCAAGCAGGTAATACTGTACATCTGTTCTGATTCTAACCAAACAGGTAATACTGTACATCTGTTCTGCTTCTAACCAAGCAGGTAATACTGTACATCTGTTCTGATTCAAACCAAGCAGGTAATACTGTACATCTGTTCTGATTCTAACCAAACAGGTAATACTGTACATCTGTTCTGCTTCTAACCAAGCAGGTAATACTGTACATCTGTTCTGATTCAAACCAAGCAGGTAATACTGTACATCTGTTCTGATTCAAACCAAGCAGGTAATACTGTACATCTGTTCTGATTCAAACCAAGCAGGTAATACTGTACATCTGTTCTGATTCAAACCAAGCAGGTAATACTGTACATCTGTTCTGATTCAAACCAAGCAGGTAAATACTGTACATCTGTTCTGATTCTAACCAAGCAGGTAATACTGTACATCTGTTCTGATTCAAACCAAGCAGGTAATACTGTACATCTGTTCTGATTCAAACCAAGCAGGTAATACTGTACATCTGTTCTGATTCAAACCAAGCAGGTAATACTGTACATCTGTTCTGATTCAAACCAAACAGGTAAATACTGTACATCTGTTCTGATTCTAACCAAACAGGTAATACTGTACATCTGTTCTGATTCAAACCAAGCAGGTAATACTGTACATCTGTTCTGATTCAAACCAAGCAGGTAAATACTGTACATCTGTTCTGATTCTAACCAAGCAGGTAATACTGTACATCTGTTCTGATTCAAACCAAGCAGGTAATACTGTACATCTGTTCTGATTCTAACCAAACAGGTAATACTGTTCATCTGTTCTGCTTCTAACCAAACAGGTAATACTGTACATCTGTTCTGATTCTAACCAAACAGGTAATACTGTACATCTGTTCTGCTTCTAACCAAACAGGTAATACTGTTCTGCTTCTAACCAAACAGGTAATACTGTACATCTGTTCTGCTTCTAACCAAACAGGTAATACTGTTCATCTGTTCTGCTTCTAACCAAACAGGTAATACTGTACATCTGTTCTGCTTCTAACCAAACAGGTAATACTGTACATCTGTTCTGCTTCTAACCAAACAGGTAATACTGTACATCTGTTCTGCTTCTAACCAAACAGGTAATACTGTACATCTGTTCTGCTTCTAACCAAACAGGTAATACTGTACATCTGTTCTGCTTCTAACCAAACAGGTAATACTGTACATCTGTTCTGCTTCAAACCAAACAGGTAATACTGTACATCTGTTCTGCTTCAAACCAAGCAGGTAATACTGTACATCTGTTCTGATTCTAACCAAACAGGTAATACTGTACATCTGTTCTGATTCTAACCAAACAGGTAATACTGTACATCTGTTCTGATTCTAACCAAACAGGTAAATACTGTACATCTGTTCTGATTCTAACCAAACAGGTAATACTGTACATCTGTTCTGATTCTAACCAAACAGGTAATACTGTACATCTGTTCTGCTTCTAACCAAACAGGTAATACTGTACATCTGTTCTGATTCAAACCAAGCAGGTAATACTGTACATCTGTTCTGATTCAAACCAAGCAGGTAAATACTGTACATCTGTTCTGATTCTAACCAAGCAGGTAATACTGTACATCTGTTCTGATTCAAACCAAGCAGGTAATACTGTACATCTGTTCTGATTCAAACCAAGCAGGTAATACTGTACATCTGTTCTGATTCAAACCAAGCAGGTAAATACTGTACATCTGTTCTGATTCTAACCAAGCAGGTAATACTGTACATCTGTTCTGATTCAAACCAAGCAGGTAATACTGTACATCTGTTCTGATTCAAACCAAGCAGGTAATACTGTACATCTGTTCTGATTCAAACCAAGCAGGTAAATACTGTACATCTGTTCTGATTCTAACCAAGCAGGTAATACTGTACATCTGTTCTGATTCAAACCAAGCAGGTAATACTGTACATCTGTTCTGATTCAAACCAAGCAGGTAATACTGTACATCTGTTCTGATTCAAACCAAGCAGGTAATACTGTACATCTGTTCTGATTCAAACCAAGCAGGTAATACTGTACATCTGTTCTGATTCAAACCAAGCAGGTAAATACTGTACATCTGTTCTGATTCTAACCAAGCAGGTAATACTGTACATCTGTTCTGATTCAAACCAAGCAGGTAATACTGTACATCTGTTCTGATTCAAACCAAGCAGGTAATACTGTACATCTGTTCTGATTCAAACCAAGCAGGTAATACTGTACATCTGTTCTGATTCAAACCAAACAGGTAAATACTGTACATCTGTTCTGATTCTAACCAAACAGGTAATACTGTACATCTGTTCTGATTCAAACCAAGCAGGTAATACTGTACATCTGTTCTGATTCAAACCAAGCAGGTAAATACTGTACATCTGTTCTGATTCTAACCAAGCAGGTAATACTGTACATCTGTTCTGATTCAAACCAAGCAGGTAATACTGTACATCTGTTCTGATTCTAACCAAACAGGTAATACTGTTCATCTGTTCTGCTTCTAACCAAACAGGTAATACTGTACATCTGTTCTGATTCTAACCAAACAGGTAATACTGTACATCTGTTCTGCTTCTAACCAAACAGGTAATACTGTTCTGTTCTTCTAACCAAACAGGTAATACTGTACATCTGTTCTGCTTCTAACCAAACAGGTAATACTGTTCATCTGTTCTGCTTCTAACCAAACAGGTAATACTGTACATCTGTTCTGCTTCTAACCAAACAGGTAATACTGTACATCTGTTCTGCTTCTAACCAAACAGGTAATACTGTACATCTGTTCTGCTTCTAACCAAACAGGTAATACTGTACATCTGTTCTGCTTCTAACCAAACAGGTAATACTGTACATCTGTTCTGATTCTAACCAAACAGGTAATACTGTACATCTGTTCTGATTCTAACCAAACAGGTAATACTGTACATCTGTTCTGCTTCTAACCAAACAGGTAATACTGTACATCTGTTCTGCTTCTAACCAAACAGGTAATACTGTACATCTGTTCTGCTTCTAACCAAACAGGTAATACTGTACATCTGTTCTGCTTCTAACCAAACAGGTAATACTGTACATCTGTTCTGCTTCTAACCAAACAGGTAATACTGTACATCTGTTCTGATTCTAACCAAACAGGTAATACTGTACATCTGTTCTGCTTCTAACCAAACAGGTAATACTGTACATCTGTTCTGATTCTAACCAAACAGGTAATACTGTACATCTGTTCTGCTTCTAACCAAACAGGTAATACTGTACATCTGTTCTGATTCTAACCAAACAGGTAATACTGTACATCTGTTCTGCTTCTAACCAAACAGGTAATACTGTACATCTGTTCTGATTCTAACCAAACAGGTAATACTGTACATCTGTTCTGATTCTAACCAAACAGGTAATACTGTACATCTGTTCTGATTCTAACCAAACAGGTAATACTGTACATCTGTTCTGCTTCTAACCAAACAGGTAATACTGTACATCTGTTCTGATTCTAACCAAACAGGTAATACTGTACATCTGTTCTGCTTCTAACCAAACAGGTAATACTGTACATCTGTTCTGCTTCTAACCAAACAGGTAATACTGTACATCTGTTCTGCTTCTAACCAAACAGGTAATACTGTACATCTGTTCTGATTCTAACCAAACAGGTAATACTGTACATCTGTTCTGCTTCTAACCAAACAGGTAATACTGTACATCTGTTCTGCTTCTAACCAAACAGGTAATACTGTACATCTGTTCTGCTTCTAACCAAACAGGTAATACTGTACATCTGTTCTGCTTCTAACCAAACAGGTAATACTGTACATCTGTTCTGATTCTAACCAAACAGGTAATACTGTACATCTGTTCTGATTCTAACCAAACAGGTAATACTGTACATCTGTTCTGATTCTAACCAAACAGGTAATACTGTTCATCTGTTCTGATTCTAACCAAACAGGTAATACTGTACATCTGTTCTGATTCTAACCAAACAGGTAATACTGTACATCTGTTCTGCTTCTAACCAAACAGGTAATACTGTACATCTGTTCTGCTTCTAACCAAACAGGTAATACTGTACATCTGTTCTGCTTCTAACCAAACAGGTAATACTGTACATCTGTTCTGCTTCTAACCAAACAGGTAATACTGTTCTGATTCTAACCAAACAGGTAATACTGTTCTGATTCTAACCAAACAGGTAATACTGTTCTGATTCTAACCAAACAGGTAATACTGTTCTGATTCTAACCAAACAGGTAATACTGTTCTGATTCTAACCAAACAGGTAATACTGTTCTGATTCTAACCAAACAGGTAAATACTGTTCTGATTCTAACCAAACAGGTAATACTGTACATCTGTTCTGATTCTAACCAAACAGGTAATACTGTACATCTGTTCTGCTTCTAACCAAACAGGTAATACTGTACATCTGTTCTGATTCTAACCAAACAGGTAATACTGTACATCTGTTCTGATTCTAACCAAACAGGTAATACTGTACATCTGTTCTGATTCTAACCAAACAGGTAATACTGTACATCTGTTCTGCTTCTAACCAAACAGGTAATACTGTACATCTGTTCTGATTCTAACCAAACAGGTAATACTGTACATCTGTTCTGCTTCTAACCAAACAGGTAATACTGTACATCTGTTCTGCTTCTAACCAAACAGGTAATACTGTACATCTGTTCTGCTTCTAACCAAACAGGTAATACTGTACATCTGTTCTGATTCTAACCAAACAGGTAATACTGTACATCTGTTCTGCTTCTAACCAAACAGGTAATACTGTACATCTGTTCTGCTTCTAACCAAACAGGTAATACTGTACATCTGTTCTGCTTCTAACCAAACAGGTAATACTGTACATCTGTTCTGCTTCTAACCAAACAGGTAATACTGTACATCTGTTCTGATTCTAACCAAACAGGTAAATACTGTACATCTGTTCTGATTCTAACCAAACAGGTAATACTGTACATCTGTTCTGATTCTAACCAAACAGGTAATACTGTTCATCTGTTCTGATTCTAACCAAACAGGTAATACTGTACATCTGTTCTGATTCTAACCAAACAGGTAATACTGTACATCTGTTCTGCTTCTAACCAAACAGGTAATACTGTACATCTGTTCTGCTTCTAACCAAACAGGTAATACTGTACATCTGTTCTGCTTCTAACCAAACAGGTAATACTGTACATCTGTTCTGCTTCTAACCAAACAGGTAATACTGTTCTGATTCTAACCAAACAGGTAATACTGTTCTGATTCTAACCAAACAGGTAATACTGTTCTGATTCTAACCAAACAGGTAATACTGTTCTGATTCTAACCAAACAGGTAATACTGTTCTGATTCTAACCAAACAGGTAATACTGTTCTGATTCTAACCAAACAGGTAAATACTGTTCTGATTCTAACCAAACAGGTAATACTGTACATCTGTTCTGATTCTAACCAAACAGGTAATACTGTACATCTGTTCTGCTTCTAACCAAACAGGTAATACTGTACATCTGTTCTGATTCTAACCAAACAGGTAATACTGTACATCTGTTCTGCTTCTAACCAAACAGGTAATACTGTTCTGATTCTAACCAAACAGGTAATACTGTTCTGATTCTAACCAAACAGGTAATACTGTTCTGATTCTAACCAAACAGGTAATACTGTTCTGATTCTAACCAAACAGGTAAATACTGTTCTGATTCTAACCAAACAGGTAATACTGTACATCTGTTCTGATTCTAACCAAACAGGTAATACTGTACATCTGTTCTGATTCTAACCAAACAGGTAATACTGTACATCTGTTCTGCTTCTAACCAAACAGGTAATACTGTTCTGATTCTAACCAAACAGGTAATACTGTTCTGATTCTAACCAAACAGGTAAATACTGTTCTGATTCTAACCAAACAGGTAAATACTGTTCTGATTCTAACCAAACAGGTAATACTGTACATCTGTTCTGATTCTAACCAAACAGGTAATACTGTACATCTGTTCTGATTCTAACCAAACAGGTAATACTGTACATCTGTTCTGATTCTAACCAAACAGGTAATACTGTACATCTCTGTTCTGCTTCTAACCAAACAGGTAATACTGTACATCTGTTCTGCTTCTAACCAAGCAGGTAATACTGTACATCTGTTCTGCTTCTAACCAAACAGGTAATACTGTACATCTGTTCTGATTCTAACCAAACAGGTAATACTGTACATCTGTTCTGCTTCTAACCAAACAGGTAATACTGTACATCTGTGTTCTGATTCTAACCAAACAGGTAATACTGTTCTGATTCTAACCAAGCAGGTAATACTGTACATCTGTGTTCTGATTCTAACCAAACAGGTAATACTGTACATCTGTTCTGATTCTAACCAAACAGGTAATACTGTACATCTGTTCTGATTCTAACCAAACAGGTAATACTGTACATCTGTTCTGATTCTAACCAAACAGGTAATACTGTACATCTGTTCTGATTCTAACCAAACAGGTAATACTGTACATCTGTTCTGATTCTAACCAAGCAGGTAATACTGTACATCTGTTCTGATTCTAACCAAACAGGTAATACTGTACATCTGTTCTGATTCTAACCAAGCAGGTAATACTGTACATCTGTTCTGATTCTAACCAAACAGGTAATACTGTACATCTGTTCTGATTCTAACCAAACAGGTAAATACTGTACATCTGTTCTGCTTCTAACCAAACAGGTAATACTGTACATCTGTTCTGATTCTAACCAAACAGGTAAATACTGTACATCTGTTCTGCTTCTAACCAAACAGGTAAATACTGTACATCTGTTCTGATTCTAACCAAACAGGTAATACTGTACATCTGTTCTGCTTCTAACCAAGCAGGTAATACTGTACATCTGTTCTGATTCAAACCAAGCAGGTAATACTGTACATCTGTTCTGATTCTAACCAAACAGGTAATACTGTACATCTGTTCTGATTCTAACCAAGCAGGTAATACTGTACATCTGTTCTGATTCTAACCAAACAGGTAATACTGTACATCTGTTCTGATTCAAACCAAGCAGGTAATACTGTACATCTGTTCTGATTCTAACCAAACAGGTAATACTGTACATCTGTTCTGATTCTAACCAAACAGGTAAATACTGTACATCTGTTCTGCTTCTAACCAAACAGGTAAATACTGTACATCTGTTCTGATTCTAACCAAACAGGTAATACTGTACATCTGTTCTGCTTCTAACCAAGCAGGTAATACTGTACATCTGTTCTGATTCAAACCAAGCAGGTAATACTGTACATCTGTTCTGATTCTAACCAAACAGGTAATACTGTACATCTGTTCTGCTTCTAACCAAACAGGTAATACTGTACATCTGTTCTGATTCTAACCAAACAGGTAATACTGTACATCTGTTCTGCTTCTAACCAAACAGGTAATACTGTACATCTGTTCTGATTCTAACCAAACAGGTAATACTGTACATCTGTTCTGCTTCTAACCAAACAGGTAATACTGTACATCTGTTCTGATTCTAACCAAACAGGTAATACTGTACATCTGTTCTGCTTCTAACCAAACAGGTCTGTTCTGTTCTTCTAACCAAACAGGTAATACTGTACATCTGTTCTGATTCTAACCAAACAGGTAATACTGTACATCTGTTCTGATTCTAACCAAACAGGTAATACTGTACATCTGTTCTGATTCTAACCAAACAGGTAATACTGTACATCTGTTCTGATTCTAACCAAACAGGTAATACTGTACATCTGTTCTGATTCTAACCAAACAGGTAATACTGTATTCTAACCAAACAGGTAATACTGTTCTGATTCTAACCAAACAGGTAATACTGTACATCTGTTCTAACCAAACAGGTAATACTGTACATCTGTTCTGATTCTAACCAAACAGGTAATACTACTGTTCTGATTCTAACCAAACAGGTAATACTGTACATCTGTTCTGATTCTAACCAAACAGGTAATACTGTACATCTGTTCTGATTCTAACCAAACAGGTAATACTGTACATCTGTTCTGCTTCTAACCAAACAGGTAATACTGTTCTGATTCTAACCAAACAGGTAATACTGTTCTGATTCTAACCAAACAGGTAAATACTGTTCTGATTCTAACCAAACAGGTAAATACTGTTCTGATTCTAACCAAACAGGTAATACTGTACATCTGTTCTGATTCTAACCAAACAGGTAATACTGTACATCTGTTCTGATTCTAACCAAACAGGTAATACTGTACATCTCTGTTCTGCTTCTAACCAAACAGGTAATACTGTACATCTGTTCTGCTTCTAACCAAACAGGTAATACTGTACATCTGTTCTGCTTCTAACCAAACAGGTAATACTGTACATCTGTTCTGATTCTAACCAAACAGGTAATACTGTACATCTGTTCTGCTTCTAACCAAACAGGTAATACTGTACATCTGTGTTCTGATTCTAACCAAACAGGTAATACTGTTCTGATTCTAACCAAGCAGGTAATACTGTACATCTGTGTTCTGATTCTAACCAAACAGGTAATACTGTACATCTGTTCTGATTCTAACCAAACAGGTAATACTGTACATCTGTTCTGATTCTAACCAAACAGGTAATACTGTACATCTGTTCTGATTCTAACCAAACAGGTAATACTGTACATCTGTTCTGATTCTAACCAAACAGGTAATACTGTACATCTGTTCTGATTCTAACCAAGCAGGTAATACTGTACATCTGTTCTGATTCTAACCAAACAGGTAATACTGTACATCTGTTCTGATTCTAACCAAGCAGGTAATACTGTACATCTGTTCTGATTCTAACCAAACAGGTAATACTGTACATCTGTTCTGATTCTAACCAAACAGGTAAATACTGTACATCTGTTCTGCTTCTAACCAAACAGGTAATACTGTACATCTGTTCTGATTCTAACCAAACAGGTAAATACTGTACATCTGTTCTGCTTCTAACAAAAACAGGTAAATACTGTACATCTGTTCTGATTCTAACCAAACAGGTAATACTGTACATCTGTTCTGCTTCTAACCAAGCAGGTAATACTGTACATCTGTTCTGATTCAAACCAAGCAGGTAATACTGTACATCTGTTCTGATTCTAACCAAACAGGTAATACTGTACATCTGTTCTGATTCTAACCAAGCAGGTAATACTGTACATCTGTTCTGATTCTAACCAAACAGGTAATACTGTACATCTGTTCTGATTCAAACCAAGCAGGTAATACTGTACATCTGTTCTGATTCTAACCAAACAGGTAATACTGTACATCTGTTCTGATTCTAACCAAACAGGTAAATACTGTACATCTGTTCTGCTTCTAACCAAACAGGTAAATACTGTACATCTGTTCTGATTCTAACCAAACAGGTAATACTGTACATCTGTTCTGCTTCTAACCAAGCAGGTAATACTGTACATCTGTTCTGATTCAAACCAAGCAGGTAATACTGTACATCTGTTCTGATTCTAACCAAACAGGTAATACTGTACATCTGTTCTGCTTCTAACCAAACAGGTAATACTGTACATCTGTTCTGATTCTAACCAAACAGGTAATACTGTACATCTGTTCTGCTTCTAACCAAACAGGTAATACTGTACATCTGTTCTGATTCTAACCAAACAGGTAATACTGTACATCTGTTCTGCTTCTAACCAAACAGGTAATACTGTACATCTGTTCTGATTCTAACCAAACAGGTAATACTGTACATCTGTTCTGCTTCTAACCAAACAGGTAATACTGTACATCTGTTCTGATTCTAACCAAACAGGTAATACTGTACATCTGTTCTGATTCTAACCAAACAGGTAAATACTGTACATCTGTTCTGCTTCTAACCAAACAGGTAATACTGTACATCTGTTCTGATTCTAACCAAACAGGTAATACTGTACATCTGTTCTGATTCTAACCAAACAGGTAATACTGTACATCTGTTCTGATTCTAACCAAACAGGTAATACTGTACATCTGTTCTGATTCTAACCAAACAGGTAATACTGTACATCTGTTCTGATTCTAACCAAACAGGTAATACTGTACATCTGTTCTGATTCTAACCAAACAGGTAATACTGTACATCTGTTCTGATTCTAACCAAACAGGTAATACTGTACATCTGTTCTGCTTCTAACCAAGCAGGTAATACTGTACATCTGTTCTGCTTCTAACCAAACAGGTAATACTGTACATCTGTTCTGATTCTAACCAAACAGGTAATACTGTACATCTGTTCTGATTCTAACCAAACAGGTAATACTGTACATCTGTTCTGATTCTAACCAAACAGGTAATACTGTACATCTGTTCTGATTCTAACCAAACAGGTAATACTGTACATCTGTTCTGATTCTAACCAAACAGGTAATACTGTACATCTGTTCTGATTCTAACCAAACAGGTAATACTGTACATCTGTTCTGATTCTAACCAAACAGGTAATACTGTACATCTGTTCTGATTCTAACCAAACAGGTAATACTGTACATCTGTTCTGATTCTAACCAAACAGGTAATACTGTACATCTGTTCTGATTCTAACCAAACAGGTAATACTGTACATCTGTTCTGCTTCTAACCAAACAGGTAATACTGTACATCTGTTCTGATTCTAACCAAACAGGTAATACTGTACATCTGTTCTGATTCTAACCAAACAGGTAATACTGTACATCTGTTCTGCTTCTAACCAAACAGGTAATACTGTACATCTGTTCTGCTTCTAACCAAACAGGTAATACTGTACATCTGTTCTGCTTCTAACCAAACAGGTAATACTGTACATCTGTTCTGCTTCTAACCAAACAGGTAATACTGTACATCTGTTCTGCTTCTAACCAAACAGGTAAATACTGTACATCTGTTCTGCTTCTAACCAAACAGGTAATACTGTACATCTGTTCTGATTCTAACCAAACAGGTAAATACTGTACATCTGTTCTGCTTCTAACCAAACAGGTAAATACTGTACATCTGTTCTGATTCTAACCAAACAGGTAATACTGTACATCTGTTCTGCTTCTAACCAAGCAGGTAATACTGTACATCTGTTCTGATTCAAACCAAGCAGGTAATACTGTACATCTGTTCTGATTCTAACCAAACAGGTAATACTGTACATCTGTTCTGATTCTAACCAAGCAGGTAATACTGTACATCTGTTCTGATTCTAACCAAACAGGTAATACTGTACATCTGTTCTGATTCAAACCAAGCAGGTAATACTGTACATCTGTTCTGATTCTAACCAAACAGGTAATACTGTACATCTGTTCTGATTCTAACCAAACAGGTAAATACTGTACATCTGTTCTGCTTCTAACCAAACAGGTAAATACTGTACATCTGTTCTGATTCTAACCAAACAGGTAATACTGTACATCTGTTCTGCTTCTAACCAAGCAGGTAATACTGTACATCTGTTCTGATTCAAACCAAGCAGGTAATACTGTACATCTGTTCTGATTCTAACCAAACAGGTAATACTGTACATCTGTTCTGCTTCTAACCAAACAGGTAATACTGTACATCTGTTCTGATTCTAACCAAACAGGTAATACTGTACATCTGTTCTGCTTCTAACCAAACAGGTAATACTGTACATCTGTTCTGATTCTAACCAAACAGGTAATACTGTACATCTGTTCTGCTTCTAACCAAACAGGTAATACTGTACATCTGTTCTGATTCTAACCAAACAGGTAATACTGTACATCTGTTCTGCTTCTAACCAAACAGGTAATACTGTACATCTGTTCTGATTCTAACCAAACAGGTAATACTGTACATCTGTTCTGATTCTAACCAAACAGGTAAATACTGTACATCTGTTCTGCTTCTAACCAAACAGGTAATACTGTACATCTGTTCTGATTCTAACCAAACAGGTAATACTGTACATCTGTTCTGATTCTAACCAAACAGGTAATACTGTACATCTGTTCTGATTCTAACCAAACAGGTAATACTGTACATCTGTTCTGATTCTAACCAAACAGGTAATACTGTACATCTGTTCTGATTCTAACCAAACAGGTAATACTGTACATCTGTTCTGATTCTAACCAAACAGGTAATACTGTACATCTGTTCTGATTCTAACCAAACAGGTAATACTGTACATCTGTTCTGCTTCTAACCAAGCAGGTAATACTGTACATCTGTTCTGCTTCTAACCAAACAGGTAATACTGTACATCTGTTCTGATTCTAACCAAACAGGTAATACTGTACATCTGTTCTGATTCTAACCAAACAGGTAATACTGTACATCTGTTCTGATTCTAACCAAACAGGTAATACTGTACATCTGTTCTGATTCTAACCAAACAGGTAATACTGTACATCTGTTCTGATTCTAACCAAACAGGTAATACTGTACATCTGTTCTGATTCTAACCAAACAGGTAATACTGTACATCTGTTCTGATTCTAACCAAACAGGTAATACTGTACATCTGTTCTGATTCTAACCAAACAGGTAATACTGTACATCTGTTCTGATTCTAACCAAACAGGTAATACTGTACATCTGTTCTGATTCTAACCAAACAGGTAATACTGTACATCTGTTCTGCTTCAAACCAAACAGGTAATACTGTACATCTGTTCTGATTCTAACCAAACAGGTAATACTGTACATCTGTTCTGATTCTAACCAAACAGGTAATACTGTACATCTGTTCTGCTTCAAACCAAACAGGTAATACTGTACATCTGTTCTGATTCTAACCAAACAGGTAATACTGTACATCTGTTCTGATTCTAACCAAACAGGTAATACTGTACATCTGTTCTGCTTCTAACCAAACAGGTAATACTGTACATCTGTTCTGCTTCTAACCAAACAGGTAATACTGTACATCTGTTCTGATTCTAACCAAACAGGTAATACTGTACATCTGTTCTGCTTCTAACCAAACAGGTAATACTGTACATCTGTTCTGATTCTAACCAAACAGGTAATACTGTACATCTGTTCTGATTCTAACCAAGCAGGTAATACTGTACATCTGTTCTGATTCTAACCAAACAGGTAATACTGTACATCTGTTCTGATTCAAACCAAGCAGGTAATACTGTACATCTATTCTGATTCTAACCAAACAGGTAATACTGTACATCTGTTCTGATTCTAACCAAACAGGTAAATACTGTACATCTGTTCTGCTTCTAACCAAACAGGTAAATACTGTACATCTGTTCTGATTCTAACCAAACAGGTAATACTGTACATCTGTTCTGCTTCTAACCAAGCAGGTAATACTGTACATCTGTTCTGATTCAAACCAAGCAGGTAATACTGTACATCTGTTCTGATTCTAACCAAACAGGTAATACTGTACATCTGTTCTGCTTCTAACCAAACAGGTAATACTGTACATCTGTTCTGATTCTAACCAAACAGGTAATACTGTACATCTGTTCTGCTTCTAACCAAACAGGTAATACTGTACATCTGTTCTGATTCTAACCAAACAGGTAATACTGTACATCTGTTCTGCTTCTAACCAAACAGGTAATACTGTACATCTGTTCTGATTCTAACCAAACAGGTAATACTGTACATCTGTTCTGCTTCTAACCAAACAGGTAATACTGTACATCTGTTCTGATTCTAACCAAACAGGTAATACTGTACATCTGTTCTGATTCTAACCAAACAGGTAATACTGTACATCTGTTCTGCTTCTAACCAAACAGGTAATACTGTACATCTGTTCTGATTCTAACCAAACAGGTGTTCTGATTCTAACCAAACAGGTAATACTGTACATCTGTTCTGATTCTAACCAAACAGGTAATACTGTACATCTGTTCTGATTCTAACCAAACAGGTAATACTGTACATCTGTTCTGATTCTAACCAAACAGGTAATACTGTACATCTGTTCTGATTCTAACCAAACAGGTAATACTGTACATCTGTTCTGATTCTAACCAAACAGGTAATACTGTACATCTGTTCTGATTCTAACCAAACAGGTAATACTGTACATCTGTTCTGCTTCTAACCAAACAGGTAATACTGTACATCTGTTCTGATTCTAACCAAACAGGTAATACTGTACATCTGTTCTGATTCTAACCAAACAGGTAATACTGTACATCTGTTCTGATTCTAACCAAACAGGTAATACTGTACATCTGTTCTGATTCTAACCAAACAGGTAATACTGTACATCTGTTCTGATTCTAACCAAACAGGTAATACTGTACATCTGTTCTGATTCTAACCAAACAGGTAATACTGTACATCTGTTCTGATTCTAACCAAACAGGTAATACTGTACATCTGTTCTGATTCTAACCAAACAGGTAATACTGTACATCTGTTCTGATTCTAACCAAACAGGTAATACTGTACATCTGTTCTGATTCTAACCAAACAGGTAATACTGTACATCTGTTCTGATTCTAACCAAACAGGTAATACTGTACATCTGTTCTGCTTCAAACCAAACAGGTAATACTGTACATCTGTTCTGATTCTAACCAAACAGGTAATACTGTACATCTGTTCTGATTCTAACCAAACAGGTAATACTGTACATCTGTTCTGCTTCAAACCAAACAGGTAATACTGTACATCTGTTCTGATTCTAACCAAACAGGTAATACTGTACATCTGTTCTGATTCTAACCAAACAGGTAATACTGTACATCTGTTCTGCTTCTAACCAAACAGGTAATACTGTACATCTGTTCTGCTTCTAACCAAACAGGTAATACTGTACATCTGTTCTGATTCTAACCAAACAGGTAATACTGTACATCTGTTCTGCTTCTAACCAAACAGGTAATACTGTACATCTGTTCTGCTTCTAACCAAACAGGTAATACTGTACATCTGTTCTGCTTCTAACCAAACAGGTAATACTGTACATCTGTTCTGATTCTAACCAAACAGGTAATACTGTACATCTGTTCTGCTTCTAACCAAACAGGTAATACTGTACATCTGTTCTGCTTCTAACCAAACAGGTAATACTGTACATCTGTTCTGATTCTAACCAAACAGGTAATACTGTACATCTGTTCTGCTTCTAACCAAACAGGTAATACTGTACATCTGTTCTGCTTCTAACCAAACAGGTAAATACTGTACATCTGTTCTGATTCTAACCAAACAGGTAATACTGTACATCTGTTCTGATTCTAACCAAACAGGTAATACTGTACATCTGTTCTGATTCTAACCAAACAGGTAATACTGTACATCTGTTCTGCTTCTAACCAAACAGGTAATACTGTACATCTGTTCTGATTCTAACCAAACAGGTAATACTGTACATCTGTTCTGCTTCTAACCAAACAGGTAATACTGTACATCTGTTCTGATTCTAACCAAACAGGTAATACTGTACATCTGTTCTGATTCTAACCAAACAGGTAATACTGTACATCTGTTCTGATTCTAACCAAACAGGTAATACTGTACATCTGTTCTGCTTCTAACCAAACAGGTAATACTGTACATCTGTTCTGATTCTAACCAAACAGGTAATACTGTACATCTGTTCTGATTCTAACCAAGCAGGTAATACTGTACATCTGTTCTGCTTCTAACCAAACAGGTAATACTGTACATCTGTTCTGATTCTAACCAAACAGGTAATACTGTACATCTGTTCTGATTCTAACCAAACAGGTAATACTGTACATCTGTTCTGATTCTAACCAAACAGGTAATACTGTACATCTGTTCTGCTTCTAACCAAACAGGTAATACTGTACATCTGTTCTGCTTCTAACCAAACAGGTAATACTGTACATCTGTTCTGATTCTAACCAAACAGGTAATACTGTACATCTGTTCTGCTTCTAACCAAACAGGTAATACTGTACATCTGTTCTGCTTCTAACCAAACAGGTAAATACTGTACATCTGTTCTGATTCTAACCAAACAGGTAATACTGTACATCTGTTCTGATTCTAACCAAACAGGTAATACTGTACATCTGTTCTGATTCTAACCAAACAGGTAATACTGTACATCTGTTCTGCTTCTAACCAAACAGGTAATACTGTACATCTGTTCTGATTCTAACCAAACAGGTAATACTGTACATCTGTTCTGCTTCTAACCAAACAGGTAATACTGTACATCTGTTCTGATTCTAACCAAACAGGTAATACTGTACATCTGTTCTGATTCTAACCAAACAGGTAATACTGTACATCTGTTCTGATTCTAACCAAACAGGTAATACTGTACATCTGTTCTGCTTCTAACCAAACAGGTAATACTGTACATCTGTTCTGATTCTAACCAAACAGGTAATACTGTACATCTGTTCTGATTCTAACCAAGCAGGTAATACTGTACATCTGTTCTGCTTCTAACCAAACAGGTAATACTGTACATCTGTTCTGATTCTAACCAAACAGGTAATACTGTACATCTGTTCTGATTCTAACCAAACAGGTAATACTGTACATCTGTTCTGATTCAAACCAAGCAGGTAATACTGTACATCTGTTCTGATTCTAACCAAACAGGTAATACTGTACATCTGTTCTGCTTCTAACCAAACAGGTAATACTGTACATCTGTTCTGATTCTAACCAAACAGGTAATACTGTACATCTGTTCTGATTCAAACCAAGCAGGTAATACTGTACATCTGTTCTGCTTCAAACCAAACAGGTAATACTGTACATCTGTTCTGCTTCTAACCAAACAGGTAATACTGTACATCTGTTCTGCTTCTAACCAAACAGGTAATACTGTACATCTGTTCTGATTCTAACCAAACAGGTAATACTGTACATCTGTTCTGATTCTAACCAAACAGGTAATACTGTACATCTGTTCTGATTCTAACCAAACAGGTAATACTGTACATCTGTTCTGATTCTAACCAAACAGGTAATACTGTACATCTGTTCTGATTCTAACCAAACAGGTAATACTGTACATCTGTTCTGATTCTAACCAAACAGGTAATACTGTACATCTTTGTTCTGCTGTGAACTCAGTCTACATTAAAAAAAACAATATGCGCATAACAGATGAAGAAATCTGGATTTGACTAAACAATATTTACCTTCCTAGACATCCATGACAATGGTCACCATGACAACACAAAGTGTACTTCCCAAACGGCACACCAGCCAGTACGTAGTGCACTACTTTTAAACAGAGTCTATAGGGCCCTGGTAAAAGTAGTGCACTATATAGGGAACAGGGTGCCATAGGGCCCTGGTGAAAGTAGTGCACTATGTAGGGAACAGGGTGGCATAGGGCTCTGGTGAAAGTAGTGCACTATATAGGGAACAGGGTGGCATAGGGCCCTGGTGAAAGTAGTGCACTATATAGGGAACAGGGTGGCATAGGGCCCTGGTGAAAGTAGTGCACTATATAGGGAACAGGGTGGCATTTGAGACACAACCCAACCTCTTCTTTAAATCAACTATTCAAATGTTTTCTTAGTTTCGGGTGCTCTGAAATTATTCTGCGTTTCAATCTATGATTGTTACACACATTTTTCAACTTTTGTATTAATGATACAGCACTGTGAGGAAGTACGTACACCCCTGAAAAGTTGTGTATTTTATTTATTTATTTTTTTTTACATATTTTGGACATTAGGATATGTGATCTTCATTTCAACACTAACAGATAAAGGTACCCTAATACAACAAATAACACTCAAATTATATTTGCAACAATTTATTTAACAAAATTCTACAGAAATTAAATGTCCTTGGGTAGAAAAAAATGAGTACAGCCCACTTCAATAGCTTGTCTTGCCCCAGAAATCACTTCAATAGCTTGTGTTGCCCCAGAAATCACTTCAATAGCTTGTGTTGCCCCAGAAATCACTTCAATAACTTGTCTTGCCCCAGAAATCACTTCAATAGCTTGTCTTGCCCCAGAAATCACTTCAATAGCTTGTGTTGCCCCAGAAATCACTTCAATAACTTGTCTTGCCCCAGAAATCACTTCAATAGCTTGTGTTGCCCCAGAAATCACTTCATGTAGGCATTTCTTGTGACTATCAGTCGACTGGGAGGAGTTTTTGTTCACTCTTGCATGTCTCCCTCAGCTTTTCTACAGGATCAACACCTGGGCTTTGACTCCATAACCCTCAGTATTTCTACAGGATCAACACCTGGGCTTTGACTCCATAACCCTCAGTATTTCTACAGGATCAACACCTGGGATTTGACTCCATAACCCTCAGTATTTCTACAGGATCAACACCTGGGCTTTGACTCCATAACCCTAAATTTCTACAAGTGGTACTCTCTGAACGTTCAGACAGACACAGCATTGGCCAAACTCCCTCTTTCTATATGAATCTGGTTTCATCGTTCCCTGCAGGCATCA
The DNA here is from genome assembly GCF_045791955.1 of Oncorhynchus clarkii lewisi. Taxonomy (NCBI): domain Eukaryota; kingdom Metazoa; phylum Chordata; class Actinopteri; order Salmoniformes; family Salmonidae; genus Oncorhynchus; species Oncorhynchus clarkii. The sequence continues at coordinate 6,524,618 of NC_092152.1, forward strand.
GCTCTGCCATAACCACAGCTAGACTGGAGTTCAGAAGACAAAACAAATTCAGAAGACAAAACAAGCGAGAGGAATTCCTTGAAGATATTCAACACCCCTTGTTAGGACAATAAGTTTAATTAAATTTTTGAAGCAAACTGCACCACTATCCTATCAAGGGTTGATGAATATCTTCACATCTTCAGTCTTGATCTGCTACACGGGGTGACAGGGTAGCCTAGTTGTTAGAGCGTTGGACTAGTAACCGGAAGGTTGCAAGTTCAAATCCCCGAGCTGACAAGGTACTAATCTGTCATTCTGCCCCTGAAAAGGCAGTTAACCCACTGTTCCTAGGCCGTCATTGAAAATAAGAATTTGTTCTTAACTGACTTGCCTGGTTAAATAAAGATAAACAAACTAACACTGTTCATGAACAGTTGCTCAAAAAGCGAGGGAGTGATTTCTTTTCTCCAAAGAGAAGAACTAAAAATGTTTAAAAAAAAATCTGTTCTATAGTTCTATTTTGCTCGTCCGTACCTTTTTCTCCAGCTTCATGTCCAACTTGAGGTTGATATAAACAGGCTGGTCCATAGTTGTGTAGTCCAGCGTCTGGAAACTCTTCAGCATGTCCACGGCCACCGCGGTCTCGTACACCGGCTTGGGGTAGAACCTGGTCACGTACACGTCATCCACCGGCGCCCACGCCGTCAGCCCGTACGGTTTGTGACGACCTGTGTTGTCTATAGGCTTCCGCTCTCTCTTCTCTTCTTTCTCTTTCTCATCTTTTTTGTCTTTTTTAAATGTCCTGTGGAGAAAAAAACGTGTGTTATTTCAATGTCCTGTAGAGAGAGAAAAATGTGTTTTTATTAAATATGTTAATTTTGGTATATTGTGTGATGAATTATAATGTTTTATACACATGTTTTATTATTCTGTTTGAATTGTAATGTACAGTCGTGGCCAAACGTTTTGAGAATGACAGAAATATACATTTTCACAGAGTATGCTGCCTCAGTTTGTATGATGGCAATTTGCATATAGTCCAGAATGTTATGAAGAATGATCAGATGAATTGCAAATAATTGCAAAGTCCTTCTTTTCCATGCAAATGAATTGAATCCCCCAAAAAACATTTCAACTGCATTTTAGCACTGCCACAAAAGGACCAGCTGACATCATGTCAGTGATTCTCTCGTTAACACAGGTGTGAGTGTTGACGAGGACAAGGCTGGAGATCACTGTCATGCTGATTGAGTTCGAATAACAGACTGGAAGCTTCTAAGGGAGGGTGGTGCTTGGAATCATTGTTCTTCCTCTGTCAACCATGGTTACCTGCAAGGAAACACGTGCCGTCATCATTGCTTTGCACAAAAAGGGCTTCACAGGCAAGGATATTACTGCCAGTAAGATTGCACCTAAATCAACTATTTATCGGATCATCAAGAACTTCAAGGAGAGCGGTTCAATTGTTGTGAAGAAGGCTTCAGGGTGCACAAGAAAGTCCAGCAAGCGCCAGGACCGTCTCCTACAGTTGATTCAGCTGTGGGATCGAGGCACCATCAGTACAGAGCTTGCTCAGGAATGGCAGCAGGCAGGTGTGAGTGCATCTGCACGCACAGTGAGACGAAGACTTTTGGAGGATGGCCTGGTGTCAAGAAGGGCAGCAAAGAAGCCACTTCTCTCCAGGAAAAACATCAGGAACAGACTGATATTCTGCAAAAGGTACAGGAATTGGACTGCTGAGGACTGGGGTAAAGTCATTTTCTCTGATGAATCCCCTTTCTGATAGTTTGGGGCATCCGGAAAAAAGCTTGCCCGGAGAAGACAAGGTGAGCGCTACCATCAGTCCTGTGTCATGCCAACATTAAAGAATCCTGAGACCATTCATGTGTGGGTTTGTTTCTCAGCCAAGGGAGTGGGCTCACTCACAATTTTGCCTAAGAACACAGCCATGAATAAAGAATGGTACCAACACATCCTCCGAGAGCAACTTCTCCCAACCATCCAGGAACAGTTTGGTGACGAACAATGCCTTTTCTAGCATGATGGAGCACCTTGCCATAAGGCAAACGTGATAACTAAATGGCTCGGGTAACAAAACATCTATATTTTGGGTCCATGGCCAGGAAACTCCCCAGACCTTAATCCCATTGAGAACTTGTGGTCAATCCTAAAGAGGCGCTGGACAAACAAAACCCCCAAATTCTGACAAACTCCAAGCATTGATTATGCAAGAATGGGCTGCCATCAGTCAGGATGTGGCCCAGAAGTTAATTGACAGCATAACAGGGTGGATTGCAGAGGTCATTCTCAAAAATGTTGTACACGACTGTAAAAATAGATGCTTCATCTCAATGGACTCCCTGTAGAGATGAAATATGTTTGTGATTTTTTTTGTCTGATGGTGAATAATAATGTCTAAGATAAATGCATGCCTTCCTATGTGTAAATGCCCATTCAGTAAACAACACATTTTATATTCCATCTGACTCTGTGAACGGAGAACATTCGATGTGTGTGTGTGTGTGTGTGTTAAATGACTTACTTCGCGGCAGCATAGGTCCTAACAGGAAGATGTCTGAGTGCAACCGGAAAAACACTCTTATATGTTGGACCACCAGCCACCAGGAGATGTCTTTGGCATCCTGCTAAAACTAAGAGAAAACCAACCACATAGCAAGTCACTTCGAGCTGGAATCCTTAAATGGTGAATCAACCACATTAAATTTACGATATTACAACAAAGAAGTTAACGCAAACAACAAACAGTTTGATTTCTCCCTCAGACATCTAAGCATGCACGATATAAGAGCACAATATGTACAGTAATGTTCCCCCACAAGGCTGCGGGCCTTTCCTTAGCTTGGCAACAAAAACAATAACAGCAGTGAGATAACGCCGTTAAGATTTGACTTTTACCTCACCACATTCCTAAAGAAAAGAATGTACTTTTTACTCCATACATTTTCCCTGACAGCCAAAAGTACTTGTTACATTTCGAATGGTTAGAAGAAGGACACTGGTCCAATTCACACACTTATCAAGAGAACTTCCCTGGTCATCTCTTACTGCCTCTGATCTGGAGGACTCACTAAACAGAGAACATCCCTGGTCATCCCTACTGCCTCTGATCTGGTGGACTCACTAAACAGAGAACATCCCTGGTCATCCCTACTGCCTCTGATCTGGAGGACTCACTAAACAGAGAACATCCCTGGTCATCCCTACTGCCTCTGATCTGGAGGACTCACTAAACAGAGAACATCCCTGGTCATCCCTACTGCCTCTGATCTGGAGGAATCACTAAACAGAGAACATCCCTGGTCATCCCTACTGCCTCTGATCTGGAGGACTCACTAAACAGAGAACATCCCTGGTCATCCCTACTGCCTCTGATCTGGAGGACTCACTAAACAGAGAACATCCCTGGTCATCCCTACTGCCTCTGATCTGGAGGACTCACTAAACAGAGAACATCCCTGGTCATCCCTACTGCCTCTGATCTGGAGGACTCACTAAACAGAGAACATCCCTGGTCATCTCTTACTGCCTCTGATCTGGAGGACTCACTAAACACAAATCATAATGTTTAATTATGCCCCTGGCTATCTGCTAATTAAATAAGGAATTTGAAATTAATTTATACTTTTGATACTTAAGGACATTTAAAACCAAATACTTTTTACTCTAGTAGTATTTCACTGGGTGACTTTCACTTGAGGGTAAATCCATTTCAAGTCAATAACTTTGACAGCACTTCTTATGGTTTGATGGAAACCTTCCATACATACAGTGCATTGGGAAAGACCCCTGTACTTTTTCCACATTTTGTTACGTTACAGCCTTATTCTAAAGTTGATCAAATCGTTTTAACTCTCAATCTACATACAATACCCCATAATGACAAAGCAAAAACAGGTTTAGACATTTTTGCAAATGCATTAAAAATACTAAACTGAAATACAACATTTACATATGCACTCAGACATTTACATATGCACTCAGACATTTACATATGCACTCAGACATTTACATATGCACTCAGACATTTACATATGCACTCAGACATTTACATATGCACTCAGACATTTACATATGCACTCAGACATTTACATATGCACTCAGACATTTACATATGCACTCAGACATTTACATATGCACTCAGACATTTACATATGCACTCAGACATTTACATATGCACTCAGACATTTACATAAGTACTTTATTCAGTAATTTGTTCAAGCAGCGATTACAGCATCAAGTCTTCTTGGGTACGATGTTAGAAGCTTGGCACACTTGTCTTTGGGGAGTTTCTCCCATTCTTCTCTGCAGATGCTCTCAAGCTCTGTCAGGATGGGTGGGGAGCGTCGCTGCACAGCTATTTTCAGGTCTCTCCAAGGATGTTCAATCGGGTTAAAGTCCGGGTTCTGGCTGGGCCACTCAAGGACATTGAGACGTCCCGGAGCCACTCCTGCATTTTCTTGGCTGTGTGCTCTCTCTGTACTTTTCTCCGTTCATCTTTCCCTCGATCCTGACTACTCTCCCAGTCCCTGCGGCTGAAAAACATCCCCACAGCATGATGATGCTGCCACCACCATGCTTCACAGTAGGGAAGGTGTCAGGTGTCCTCCAGATGTGACGCACGGCATTCAGGCAAAAGAGTTCCATCTTGGTTTCATCAGACCAGAGAATCTTGTTTGTCATGGTCAAAGTCCTTTAGGTGCTTTTTGTCCTTCTGGAAGATTCTCCCATCTCCACAGAGGAACTCTGGAGCTCTGTCAGAGTGACCATCGGGTTCTTGTTCACCTCCCTGACCAAGGAACTTCTCCCTGATTGCTCAGTTTGGCCAGGCGGCCAGCTCTAGGAAGAGTTTTGGTGGTTCCAAACTTCTTCCATTAAGAATGATGGAGGCCACGGTGTTCTTGGGGACTTTCGATGTTGCAGAAATTCTCTCTCGGACCTCTACGGACAATATTCCTTCGACCTCGTGACTTGGTTTTTGATCTAACATGCACTGTCAACTAGATGTCGACTGATTATGATTTTTCAATGGCCGATACCGATTATTGGAGGACCAAAAAAAGTCGATATCGATTAATCGGCCGGTTTTTATTTATCTATTTGTAATAATTACAACAATACTGAATGAACACTTATTATAACTTAATATAATACATCAATAAAATCTATTTAGCCTCAAATAAATAATGAAACATGTTCAATTTGGTTTAAATAATGCAAAAACAAAGTGTTGGAGAAGAAAGTAAGAGTGCAATATGTGCCATGTAAGAAAGCTAACGTTTCAGTTCCTTGCTCAGAACATGAGAACATATGAAAGCTGGTGGTTCCTTTTAACATGAGTCTTCAATATTCCCAGGTAAGAAGTTTTAGGTTGTAGTTATTATAGGAATTATAGGACTATTTCTCTCTATCCGATCTGTATTTCATTTACCTTTGACTATTGGAGGTTCTTAAGTATTGCCAGTGTAACAGTATAGCTTACCAGGCAAGTCAGTTAAGAACAAATTCTTATTTCCGATGACGGCCTAGGAACAGTGGGTTAACTGCCTGTTCAGGGGCAGAACGACAGATTTGTACCTTGTCAGCTCGGGGGTTTGAACTTGCAACCTTCCGGTTACAAGTCCAATGCTCTAACCACTAGGCTACCCTGCCGCTTGACTTTTTTTGTGGAAAAAGTCAAGGGGTCTGAATACTTTTCCAACGGAAAAAAGTCACACTGACCCGAGCTGGAGATATCAGGTCAGTTACCTTCCCTGGTCAGCTGGAGATATCAGGTCAGTTACCTTCCCTGGTCAGCTAGAGATATCAGGTCAGTTACCTTCCCTAGTCAGCTGGAGATATCAGGTCAGTTACCTTCCCTGGTCAGCTGGAGATATCAGGTCAGTTACCTTCCCTGGTCAGCTGGAGATATCAGGTCAGTTACCTTCCCTGGTCAGTCAGTCAGCTGGAGTTATCAGGTCAGTTACCTTCCCTGGTCAGCTGGAGATATCAGGTCAGTTACCTTCCCTGGTCAGTCAGTCAGCTGGAGATATCAGGTCAGTTACCTTCTCTGGTCAGCTGGAGATATCAGGTCAGTTACCTTCCCTGGTCAGTCAGTCAGCTGGAAAATCAGGTCAGTTACATTCCCTGGTCAGTCAGCTGGAGATATCAGGTCAGTTACCTTCCCTGGTCAGTCAGTCAGCTGGAGATATCAGGTCAATTACCTTCCCTAGTCAGCTGGAGATATCAGGTCAGTTACCTTCCCTGGTCAGTCAGTCAGCTGGAGATATCAGGTCAGTTACCTTCTCTGGTCAGCTGGAGATATCAGGTCAGTTACCTTCCCTGGTCAGTCAATCAGCTGGAGATATCAGGTCAATTACCTTCCATAGTCAGCTGGAGATATCAGGTCAGTTACCTTCCCTGGTCAGTCAGTCAGCTGGAGATATCAGGTCAGTTACCTTCCCTGGTCAGCTGGAGATATCAGGTCAGTTACCTTCCCTGGTCAGCTGGAGATATCAGGTCAGTTACCTTCCCTGGTCAGCTGGAGATATCAGGTCAGTTACCTTCCCTGGTCAGCTGGAGATATCAGGTCAGTTACCTTCCCTGGTCAGCTGGAGATATCAGGTCAGTTACCTTCCCTAGTCAGCTGGAGATATCAGGTCAGTTACATTCCCTGGTCAGCAGTCAGCTGGAGATATCAGGTCAGTTACATTCCCTGGTCAGCTGGAGATATCAGGTCAGTTACCTTCCCTAGTCAGCTGGAGATATCAGGTCAGTTACCTTCCCTGGCCAGTCAGTCAGCTGGAGATATCAGGTCAGTGACCTTCCCTGGTCAGTCAGTCAGCTGGAGATATCAGGTCAGTTACCTTCCCTGGTCAGTCAGTCAGCTGGAGATATCAGATCAATTACCTTCCCTAGTCAGCTGGAGATATCAGGTCAGTTACCTTCCCTGGTCAGCTGGAGATATCAGGTCAGTTACCTTCCCTGGTCAGCTGGAGATATCAGGTCAGCTACCTTCCCTGGTCAGCTGGAGATATCTGGTCAGTTACCTTCCCTGGTCAGCTGGAGATATCAGGTCAGCTACCTTCCCTGGTCAGTCAGTCAGCTGGAGATATCAGGTCAGTTACCTTCTCTGGTCAGCTGGAGATATCAGGTCAGTTACCTTCTCTGGTCAGCTGGAGATATCAGGTCAGTTACCTTCCCTGGTCAGTCAGTCAGCTGGAGATATCAGGTCAGTTACCTTCTCTGGTCAGCTGGAGATATCAGGTCAGTTACCTTCCCTGGTCAGTCAGTCAGCTGGAAAATCAGGTCAGTTACATTCCCTGGTCAGTCAGCTGGAGATATCAGGTCAGTTACCTTCCCTGGTCAGTCAGTCAGCTGGAGATATCAGGTCAATTACCTTCCCTAGTCAGCTGGAGATATCAGGTCAGTTACCTTCCCTGGTCAGTCAGTCAGCTGGAGATATCAGGTCAGTTACCTTCTCTGGTCAGCTGGAGATATCAGGTCAGTTACTTTCCCTGGTCAGTCAATCAGCTGGAGATATCAGGTCAATTACCTTCCATAGTCAGCTGGAGATATCAGGTCAGTTACCTTCCCTGGTCAGTCAGTCAGCTGGAGATATCAGGTCAGTTACCTTCCCTGGTCAGCTGGAGATATCAGGTCAGTTACCTTCCCTGGTCAGCTGGAGATATCAGGTCAGTTACCTTCCCTGGTCAGCTGGAGATATCAGGTCAGTTACCTTCCCTGGTCAGCTGGAGATATCAGGTCAGTTACCTTCCCTGGTCAGCTGGAGATATCAGGTCAGTTACCTTCCCTAGTCAGCTGGAGATATCAGGTCAGTTACATTCCCTGGTCAGCAGTCAGCTGGAGATATCAGGTCAGTTACATTCCCTGGTCAGCTGGAGATATCAGGTCAGTTACCTTCCCTAGTCAGCTGGAGATATCAGGTCAGTTACCTTCCCTGGCCAGTCAGTCAGCTGGAGATATCAGGTCAGTGACCTTCCCTGGTCAGTCAGTCAGCTGGAGATATCAGGTCAGTTACCTTCCCTGGTCAGTCAGTCAGCTGGAGATATCAGATCAATTACCTTCCCTAGTCAGCTGGAGATATCAGGTCAGTTACCTTCCCTGGTCAGCTGGAGATATCAGGTCAGTTACCTTCCCTGGTCAGCTGGAGATATCAGGTCAGCTACCTTCCCTGGTCAGCTGGAGATATCTGGTCAGTTACCTTCCCTGGTCAGCTGGAGATATCAGGTCAGTTACCTTCTCTGGTCAGATGGAGATATCAGGTCAGTTACCTTCTCTGGTCAGCTGGAGATATCAGGTCAGTTACCTTCCCTGGTCAGTCAGTCAGCTGGAGATATCAGGTCAGTTACCTTCCCTGGTCAGCTGGAGATATCAGGTCAGTTACCTTCCCTGGTCAGTCAGTCAGCTGGAGATATCAGATCAATTACCTTCCCTAGTCAGCTGGAGATATCAGGTCAGTTACCTTCCCTGGTCAGCTGGAGATATCAGGTCAGTTACCTTCCCTGGTCAGCTGGAGATATCAGGTCAGCTACCTTCCCTGGTCAGCTGGAGATATCTGGTCAGTTACCTTCCCTGGTCAGCTGGAGATATCAGGTCAGCTACCTTCCCTGGTCAGTCAGTCAGCTGGAGATATCAGGTCAGTTACCTTCTCTGGTCAGCTGGAGATATCAGGTCAGTTACCTTCTCTGGTCAGCTGGAGATATCAGGTCAGTTACCTTCCCTGGTCAGTCAGTCAGCTGGAGATATCAGGTCAGTTACCTTCCCTGGTCAGCTGGAGATATCAGGTCAGTTACCTTCCCTGGTCAACCAGTCAGCTGGATATATCAGGTCAGTTATCACCATCTTTACTTTTACTCAAATATGAACATTTGGTACCTTTTCCACCACTGGACGTTTCAGCTGTCCAGTTAATTGTATGTTTTTCTAACCAGGCAATTAGTTAAGAACAAACTCTTATGTACAATGACGACATACACTGGCCAAACCAGGACGACGCCGCCCTATGAGACCCCAAATCACGGCCGGTTGTGATACAGCCTTTATTGCTGATTGATTGTTTAAAGTATAGACGCATTTCACCCGACAATCTGTGAAGTTTAGCCAACTTAGAAACATGAAATCAACATACCAAAAGGTTTGCATAGTAACGTTAGGTGACGAAAAAAAAATACAGGAATCGTATTCAAAACAAGTCGTACTCGTAGATACAATGTCAGACATTGATTGTGTCATCACGCTCACCAGCATAGACACTGCTGGGCAGGTCAGTTAACCACACTAGAAAATGAGTTAGCGCACAGTGGTACATTTATGGACGCGATTTAAGCGTAAAAACAACACAACTGGTTAGTTAGTCATATACTGGCGATAGTAGCTAAGACACTAGAACTTGCTAAAAATCTAACCTCGCTAATTAGCTACTGGCCCAAGTCGGCAGCTAAGAACTAACCCGGCAATGTATTGGCAAGTTCATATATATGTCGATATTTTATTGTAATAGTTGAATTGCATGAGAACAGACAACAACAAAAAAACAGTTCGTGGAACTGACCTTTTACAATCCTCGTGCAGGTTGCCATATTTGGTTTCTACGGGTGTCCTTCATTCAATTCGTCTCGTTTAGAAACAACGGAAGGTAACTTTGGTTCCGAGGGGCACATATATGGCCCGTGCAATCCGGGATCTTTGGGACGTCCATACCCCACATTGAAGTTGGAATTCAAAAGGGTTACATTTAGACACTAACCGGACAACACGTTCCGCTGTGTGTTCAAGTTGTCAGAACTGCTGATATGCATTTCTGACTGATGTTTGCAGATGTCATGAATGGAGGGTTTTGACAGCTCACAGCTGGAAACTAAACTTCTCTTGCAAATCAGGCCCGATGCAGTTGCATAGCTGTTGCTACGTTTGACATTTAGCGATACCCACTACTGTCAGCTAACAAATCAACAACAAGCAATTGTCACTACGTTTACAATCAACGATAGCTACTATTGCAAATGGCTAGTTAACTTTATTGAAATGTACAGTAGATAGCTAGGTTGGTTGGTTGGTAAAGCATTTACAATAGTGTTTTAAGTTAGTTATCAGACATAAATAAACCGTGTCTGCAGTTGCCAATATACTTCGAAAATATATTATTGGATGACAACCCCAGTGTTTATTTCATAACATGGGGTCTGCAGCCACTCAGCAGCCTAGGAACAAGCCCTGTTAAAGCGTTATTGATACTGTGATGCTGGTGCCACTGTCACCGCAACAGGACACGTGACCGGATGCTGGCGCCACTGTCACCGCAACAGGACATGTGACCGTCTTGTGTTTAAACAGAAAAAACGCTTATGTAACTACTAAGCGCGATCCAAACTTCTTCTAGCCACCCATGAGTGAGGAACCTACATGCCAAGTATAGACCATATCTTGTGTTCCCTGCAGGTTGTTGAAAAGAGCAGAAGCTCAGTTCAGATTCCAGTCCTACCTACCTACAGTTTATGGAACATTTCCTTAATAAGGAGAAAGCCCCCCAAATCTATGTAAAAAAGACACTACAGTAAATAGTATTGTAACGACCCTGCGTTTATAATCGCGGATATCGACTCTACCGGTCGAGCATGCTTTTGGGACACAGTCGATAGCGCGCTGGACTTCGGGCTAGAAGGTCGAGGGTTCGAGTATACTGCTCCCTGCCTGTTTCATTACAGTGTCTATTACCGTTTTTACTATAGCGATACTACAGTATTTATACTATAATAATCCTTACTACAGTATACTACAGTCATGTCCGCAAAAATACTACAGTGAACTGGATACTATATATAGTATACTACAGTCATCACGGTTGTGTTTTTGCGCAACAACACTACTGTGAATACTATAGTATATCAATAGTAATACTACAGTATTTATACTGAAATAAACGTTACTATAGTATACTACAGTTATGCCCACATCACTCCAGTAAATACTATAGTATATCAATAGTAATACTACAGTATTTATACTGAAATAAACGTTACTATAGTATACTACATTTATGCCCGCATCACTCCAGTAAATACTATAGTATATCAATGTAGTAATATTACAGTATTTAGAGACACATTTTTATTCATATGGTAAAACTCTACTTTGTTATTTGTTCCCAGAACTCTCACTGCATTGAATCAGGTCCATAAAATCAACTTTGAATGACATTCAGGCGTCCAAATGAGTCAGTCTCATAACTGAATCTAATTTTATCTCAGTATGAGCAGAGCACATACCTTCTTTCATCGTTCTATAATCTACCTTGATGGAACTAATTTTATCTCAGTATGAGCAGAGCACATACCTTCTTTCGTCGTTCTATAATCTACCTTGATGGAAATGAAGTGCCTTTAGCATTGCGTGTTTATTTTTAAATGTTTTATTTATTTTACCTTTTATTTAACTAGGCAAGTCAGTTAAGAACAAATTCTTATTTTCAATGACGGCCTAGGAACAGTGGGTTAACTGCCTGTTCAGGGGGCAGAACGACAGATGGCCTGCCTCCCTCTAACCACTAGGCAACCTGCCTCCCTCCTCTAACCACTAGGCAACCTGCCTCCCTCCTCTAACCACTAGGCAACCTGCCTCCCTCCTCTAACCACTAGGCAACCTGCCTCCCTCCTCTAACCACTAGGCTACCTGCCTCCCTCCTCTAACCACTAGGCTACCTGCCTCCCTCCTCTAACCACTAGGCTACCTGCCTCCCTCTTCTAACCACTAGGCTACCTGCCTCCCTCCTCTAACCACTAGGCTACCTGGCACAGTCAAGGTTACAACAGTGCTACTGACTGGTACTTTCCTATAGCTTTCAATAACTTTTCCCCATAACTGTGTCACTGACAATCAGCTCTGCACACTCAAACTGAAATTTCAAGTATCCCCCCCTAGAATGAAATCCCCTAGAGAAAGCAGGTACCTCAAGAGACCATGTGTAATTCAATCTTTGGTGTTTGTCTACTAGGCATTTAACCTAGTTTGTTAGTGTTACCAGGCCTTTTCACCTGGTGTGTTAGTGTTACCAGGCCTTTTAACCTGGTTTGTTAGTGTTACCAGGCCTTTTAACCTGGTTTGTTAGTGTTACCAGGCCTTTTAACCTGGTTTGTTAGTGTTACCAGCCCTTTTCACCTGGTTTGTTAGTGTTACCAGGCCTTTTAACCTGGTGTGTTAGTTTTACCAGGCTTTTTAACCTGGTGTGTTAGTTTTACCAGGCTTTTTAACCTGATCTGGTGGTCTCCGTGTTCCTCAGATTAACAGGTATGCCAAAGGAAAACCATGATCCCCCGTATCCTCGTCGACTATACACCATCATGTCAGCCGAGGAGGTAGCCAACGGGAAAAAGTCACACTGGGCCGAGTTGGAGATATCAGATATCAGAGATATCAGATATCAGAGATATCAGTTACCTTCCCCGGTCAGTCAGTCAGCTGGAGATATCAGGTCAGTTACCTTCCCCGGTCAGCTGGAGATATCAGGTCAGTTACCTTCCCCGGTCAGCTAGAGATATCAGGTCAGTTACCTTCCCTGGTCAGCAGTCACCTGGAGATATCAGGTCAGTTACCTTCCCCGGTCAGCTGGAGATATCAGGTCAGTTACCTTCCCCGGTCAGCTGGAGATATCAGGTCAGTTACCTTCCCCGGTCAGCTGGAGATATCAGGTCAGTTACCTTCCCCGGTGAGCTGGAGATATCAGGTCAGTTACCTTCCCTAGTCAGCTGGAGATATCAGGTCAGTTACCTTCCCCGGTCAGCTGGAGATATCAGGTCAGTTGGAGATATCAGGTCAGTTACTTTCCCCGGTCAGCTGGAGATATCAGGTCAGTTACCTTCCCTGGTCAGTTGGAGATATCAGGTCAGTTACCTTCCCTAGTCAGTTGGAGATATCAGGTCAGTTACCTTCCCTAGTCAGCTGGAGATATCAGGTCAGTTACCTTCCCTAGTCAGCTGGAGATATCAGGTCAGTTACCTTCCCTAGTCAGCTGGAGATATCAGGTCAGTTACCTTCCCTAGTCAGCTGGAGATATCAGGTCAGTTACCTTCCCTGGTCAGCTGGAGATATCAGGTCAGTTACCTTCCCTGGTCAGTCAGTCAGCTGGAGATATCAGGTCAGTTACCTTACCTGGTCAGCTGTAGATATCAGGTCAGTTACTTTCCCTAGTCAGCTGGAGATATCGGGTCAGTTACCTTCCCTGGTCAGTCAGTCAGCTGGAGATATCAGGTCAGTTACCTTCCCTAGTCAGCTGGAGATATCAGGTCAGTTACCTTCCCTGGTCAGTCAGTCAGATGGAGATATCAGGTCAGTTACCTTCCCTAGTCACCTGGAGATATCAGGTCAGTTACCTTCCCTGGTCAGCTGGAGATATCAGGTCAGTTACCTTCCCTGGTCAGTCAGTCAGCTGGAGATATCAGGTCAGTTACCTTACCTGGTCAGCTGTAGATATCAGGTCAGTTACTTTCCCTAGTCAGCTGGAGATATCGGGTCAGTTACCTTCCCTGGTCAGTCAGTCAGCTGGAGATATCAGGTCAGTTACCTTCCCTAGTCAGCTGGAGATATCAGGTCAGTTACCTTCCCTGGTCAGTCAGTCAGCTGGAGATATCAGGTCAGTTACCTTCCCTAGTCACCTGGAGATATCAGGTCAGTTACCTTCCCTGGTCAGCTGGAGATATCAGGTCAGTTACCTTCCCTGGTCAGTCAGTCAGCTGGAGATATCAGGTCAGTTACCTTACCTGGTCAGCTGTAGATATCAGGTCAGTTACTTTCCCTAGTCAGCTGGAGATATCGGGTCAGTTACCTTCCCTGGTCAGTCAGTCAGCTGGAGATATCAGGTCAGTTACCTTCCCTAGTCAGCTGGAGATATCAGGTCAGTTACCTTCCCTGGTCAGTCAGTCAGCTGGAGATATCAGGTCAGTTACCTTCCCTAGTCACCTGGAGATATCAGGTCAGTTACCTTCCCTGGTCAGTCAGTCAGCTGGAGATATCAGGTCAGTTACCTTCCCTGGTTAGTCAGTCAGCTGGAGATATCAGGTCAGTTACCTTCCCTAGTCAGCTGGAGATATCAGGTCAGTTACCTTCCCTGGTCAGTCAGTCAGCTGGAGATATCAGGTCAGTTACCTTCCCTGGTCAGCAGTCAGCTGGAGATATCAGGTCAGTTACCTTCCCTGGTCAGTCAGTCAGCTGGAGATATCAGGTCAGTTACCTTACCTGGTCAGCTGGGGATATCAGGTCAGTTACCTTCCCTGGTCAGTCAGTCAGCTGGAGATGTCAGGTCAGTTACCTTCCCTAGTCAGCTGGAGATATCAGGTCAGTTACCTTCCCTGGTCAGTCAGTCAGCTGGAGATATCAGGTCAGTTACCTTCCCTGGTCAGCAGTCAGCTGGAGATATCAGGTCAGTTACCTTCCCTGGTCAGTCAGTCAGCTGGAGATATCAGGTCAGTTACCTTCCCTAGTCACCTGGAGATATCAGGTTAGTTACCTTCCCTAGTCAGCTGGAGATATCAGGTCAGTTACCTTCCCTAGTCACCTGGAGATATCAGGTTAGTTACCTTCCCTAGTCAGCTGGAGATATCAGGTCAGTTACCTTCCCTGGTCAGTCAGTCAGCTGGAGATATCAGGTCAGTTACCTTCCCTGGTCAGTCAGTCAGCTGGAGATATCAGGTCAGTTACCTTACCTGGTCAGCTGGATATATCAGGTCAGTTACCTTCCCTGGTCAGTCAGTCAGCTGGAGATATCAGGTCAGTTACCTTCCCTAGTCAGCTGGAGATATCAGGTCAGTTACCTTCCCTGGTCAGTCAGTCAGCTGGAGATATCAGGTCAGTTACCTTCCCTGGTCAGTCAGTCAGCTGGAGATATCAGGTCAGTTACCTTACCTGGTCAGCTGGATATATCAGGTCAGTTACCTTCCCTGGTCAGTCAGTCAGCTGGAGATATCAGGTCAGTTACCTTCCCTAGTCAGCTGGAGATATCAGGTCAGTTACCTTCCCTGGTCAGTCAGTCAGCTGGAGATATCAGGTCAATTACCTTCCCTGGTCAGTCAGTCAGGTAGTCAGTCAACCAGTTAGCTGGAGACAGTGCTTTCTCAATGGGACTTGTACGTTGATGATCAGCGGAGATTACACGTCCCTATCCAGAAAATGTCCCTCCGTTTTCACAGACAAAATGTTCAAATGAGTTGAGCTTTTTTTGATAGGTCTATTTAGAAGTTAGCCAATTACAAAAGAGGACGCGTGTAGGGTCCACAGACCATAATTCATCCATTCTCATTTGATGTCAGTTCTCCACTGATCAGTTTGGCTGCGCCTTAAGTCAGTCAATCAGTCTGTACATTTTTTCAGTCTGTCAATGAGAAAAAGACAGACAGTTTGAAAAAAGCTTTTGAAAACAAATAATCTGTCCTCTGAAGAATGCAGTATTGTAAGCCTTAGCTGTAGCGTTTAGCTCTAACAAGTATCTCGTTGATCTCCTCTTCAGGTCGGGTCAGGAGTCTGAGCTGCTCTCTGTGGACCCTCACTCACTTGACGGCTCTACATATCAACGACAACAATCTGAGTCGCATCCCGCCTGACATCGGCAAGCTGCCACACCTCATCTACTTGAACCTGTCCTCCAATAAGCTCCGGAGCTTGCCCGCCGAACTTGGAAACATGGTGTGTCTCAGGTAAGAGCTCCCATGTGGTGGTCCTGAAGTGGTGCTGGTAATGCTAAGGTTGTGGGTTCAGTTCCCACTGGGATCACCATGATGATGCGAGGCAGGGATGGCTGGTTTTAGTCCCGTTCTCTATTCAGTCAATTCTACCCTCAGATTTATTTTAAAATTTTAAAAATTTTCAACTGTTTCTCCTATCACTTATTCTCCAGGGAATTGCTTTTAAACAACAATCTTTTACGAGTTTTACCTTACGAACTCGGGCGGCTTTTCCAGTTACAATCACAGGGGTTGAAAGGTATGTATTTGTTTTAAAGGTTAATCACAATTCATATTGATTATCAACATCATTGATTTTAATGGCGAGTAACAAAAGCTAATAATAATGTAAAAAATAAAAGAAAGCTTATGGTTTGGATAAATTGCCTCTGCAGGTAATCCTAGTCTATCTGTTGTGCAGGTAACCACAGTATTAGATAGATACAATATCATAAGCATTAATAATAGGTTATCTCTGTGCAGGTAACCCTTTGTCCCAAGACATTCTCAACCTGTACCAGGAATCAGATGGAACCAGAAAACTGTTGAACTACATGCTCGACAATCTAGCAGGTAAAATGTTGAACGACTACATGCTACAATCCAGCAGGTAGATTGGCTGTTGAACTACATCTATGGTAAATGCTTCCACCGATTCACGTCACAGGAAAACCATCGACGCGGCTAATACCAATTTAAGCAGTCATTAGGTATAAACCTGATAGGAGCACCACACCTGAATTGTCTTATTGTCTTCTCCTGAACCAGAGAGCATTAAACGCCAATGTCTCCTTCTAATTAATCATGTAGTTAATTAGTTAATTGGTTAATTAGTTAATAGTTTAATTTGTTAATTGTGTCCTTTCTTTATTTAGTGTACCCAGAACAACTACCCCAGAGACCTTGGATCACCTTGAAGGAGCGAGACCCAATGACCCCAACAGGTACTTCAGGATAACTCCCTACCCACTGGTCCCAATGGTAGCTACAACATTACTACCCCCTGGTCCCAATGGTAGCTGTGACATTACTACCCCCTGGTCCAAATGGTAGCTACAACATTACAACCCACTGATCCTAATGGTAGCTACAACATTACTACCCCCTGGTCCTAATGGTAGCTACAACATTACTACCCCATGGTCCTAATGGTAGCTACAACATTACTACCCCCTGGTCCTAATGGTAGCTACAACATTACTACCCCATGGTCCCAATGGTAGCTACAACATTACTACCCCCTGGTCCTAATGGTAGCTACAACATTACTACCCCATGGTCCCAATGGTAGCTACAACATTACTACCCCCTGGTCCCAATGGTAGCTACAACATTACTACCCCCTGGTCCTAATGGTAGCTGTGACATTACTACCCCCTGGTCCTAATGGTAGCTACAACATTACTACCCCCTGGTCCCAATGGTAGCTACAACATTACTACCCCCTGGTCCCAATGGTAGCTACAACATTACTACCCCCTGGTCCTAATGGTAGCTACAACATTACTACCCCATGGTCCCAATGGTAGCTACAACATTACTACCCCCTGGTCCTAATGGTAGCTACAACATTACTACCCCATGGTCCTAATGGTAGCTACAACATTACTACCCCCTGGTCCTAATGGTAGCTACAACATTACTACCCCATGGTCCCAATGGTAGCTACAACATTACTACCCACTGGTCCCAATGGTAGCTACAACATTACTACCCCCTGGTCCTAATGGTAGCTGTGACATTACTACCCCCTGGTCCTAATGGTAGCTACAACATTACAACCCCCTGGTCCCAATGGTAGCTGTGACATTACAACCCCCTGGTCCCAATGGTAGCTTAAATAGTTATTATTGTCACTGAGTAGCTACAACATTACTACCCCCTGGTCCCAATGGTAGCTACAACATTACTACCCCCTGGTCCTAATGGTAGCTACAACATTACTACCCCATGGTCCCAATGGTAGCTACAACATTACTACCCACTGGTCCTAATGGTAGCAACAACATTACTACCCCCTGGTCCCAATGGTAGCTACAACATGACTACCCCCTGGTCCCAATGGTAGCTACAACATTACTACCCCCTGGTCCTAATGGTAGCTACAACATTACTACCCCATGGTCCCAATGGTAGCTACAACATTACTACCCCCTGGTCCTAATGGTAGCTACAACATTACTACCCCCTGGTCCTAATGGTAGCTACAACATTACTACCCCATGGTCCCAATGGTAGCTACAACATTACTACCCCCTGGTCCCAATGGTAGCTACAACATTACTACCCCCTGGTCCTAATGGTAGCTGTGACATTACTACCCCCTGGTCCTAATGGTAGCTACAACATTACTACCCCCTGGTCCCAATGGTAGCTACAACATTACTACCCCCTGGTCCCAATGGTAGCTACAACATTACTACCCCCTGGTCCTAATGGTAGCTACAACATTACTACCCCATGGTCCCAATGGTAGCTACAACATTACTACCCCCTGGTCCTAATGGTAGCTACAACATTACTACCCCATGGTCCTAATGGTAGCTACAACATTACTACCCCCTGGTCCTAATGGTAGCTACAACATTACTACCCCATGGTCCCAATGGTAGCTACAACATTACTACCCACTGGTCCCAATGGTAGCTACAACATTACTACCCCCTGGTCCTAATGGTAGCTGTGACATTACTACCCCCTGGTCCTAATGGTAGCTACAACATTACAACCCCCTGGTCCCAATGGTAGCTGTGACATTACAACCCCCTGGTCCCAATGGTAGCTTAAATAGTTATTATTGTCACTGAGTAGCTACAACATTACTACCCCCTGGTCCCAATGGTAGCTACAACATTACTACCCCCTGGTCCTAATGGTAGCTACAACATTACTACCCCATGGTCCCAATGGTAGCTACAACATTACTACCCACTGGTCCTAATGGTAGCAACAACATTACTACCCCCTGGTCCCAATGGTAGCTACA